>NC_056726.1:1859811532-1860009032 GCF_019279795.1 Protopterus annectens | reverse complement strand
ATACATCACAAGTTGGTTTGCCAACGGGCTTACACACAGAACCCACATGGTACGACTAGCCGTATCCAGGTACAACTCTTAACCAATCGCAACTGGTGTCCCACAGGACTCAGTCCAAGGACCCCTACTGTCTGGCATATACTTCTCAGAGGTACAGGCAAACACAGGTGGACTACGGCAGACAATGTTTGGCAATAACACAGTCCAGCTGACACAGACATCCCTCAAGGAGCCTCACAGAGACCAACAAAGGGTGTCAAACTCATGGCCTCCAGCTAAGTGCCACTAACTGCATGGTCATTCCATTGTGGAATATTAAGCACCCACATATTAACACATAAGCGGCAGTCAGTTTAATACAGATGAGCTAATAGGGTATCTGGGGACTAAGGTAGATAGTGATCTCTCCTTTGACAATCATATCTCCAAAGTAGTTAAGACATCCTTCTATGTAGGCCATCTGATTACTTAAAGAGTTCCCATCTAGACATACTGAGGTTATAGTGCCCCTTTACTCATCACTCATCAGTCCCATCATAGAGTTTAGTAACCCATTTGGGATGTACCTCAGAAGACACATCCAACAGCTGGAAGATCCACAAATGCACCTCGCCAAGAGGAATACTGGCCTCAAACATATGTCCTATGCAGCCAGACTAAATGAACTCCTACTTTACTCAGTGGCATCTCATTTACTCAGAGATGATCTCTGCTGGCCAACAAAGCCATGTCAAACTCAGGCTTAATGGATATGCTCCACCTATGGGAATCCATGTTGCAGTGAGCCACACGCTGTAGTGAGCTGAACCTAGCCACAACAATAACTGGATGATGCTGGAGAGATGGATTCCTGTCACAGAAACTCCCTATACTTTGGAACAACATCCCTAATTACATTATACAGAGCCCCTCACTAACACTCTTCAAGAGAAAACTTGAAGAGTGGATGGGGAACAGTAGATACACCCCAGGGATCCCACCATTGTCTCTGCTCCACAGAGGGACAGTTAATGAATCAATGGGGTGGCAAAAGCTGACACATTTTGGTTAGGCTTATAAATACCCTCAGGCAGTTAGTCAAGTACCTACCTATGAACCTATGAACCTATACATACAGTATCAGCACATGCTGATAGCTTAATTTACTGTTCAGGTGTTGACTTACCTTGTGCAATAGCTGTTGTGTGTGCAATAGTTGAGGGTTGCCTATGTTGGATGTACACAGTACACTGCCTACACATGACAATTTACAGGTAGTCTTGTGTGTGCCATCCAATTTTACTGTGTGTGCAGGTGGAGAAAGGTGTCAGTCCATAGGTGCCTACACTGTCTGTGTGTGTGCTATACCTTCCCTCCTTGCCATGGCATGGGCATACTAGGCGTGCCTCCGTCTGCCTATTGGGGCTGGCTCAGGGTGTTCATGGTCAGAGTACCTCTGTGCCTGTGGGGCCCTTGGCAATGGTGGTGGTCTGTGAGGGACTTCACCATTCTGTCCCTGCTGCAGCTGTTTCTACAGGATCATATTGTGTAACATGGCACATACTATGAAGATGTGTGCACACATGCCTGGAGAGTACTGCAAGGCTCCACCAGATATGTCCAAACAACGGAACCATGATTTAAGCATCCCAAACACATGCTCTATGATGATTCTGGTTTGTGCGTGTGCCTCATTATGGCGTTCCTGCATGAGTGTGTGTGCATTTCTGATGGGAGTCATCATCCACAGTTTCAGTGCATAGCCAGCATCCCCCACCAGATGGCCATATGGGATGATCCCCTGGCAAATACCTGATACAGCTGTGAGGCGTTCCAGATGTGGGAGTCGTGATAGCTTCCAGGGCTACCAGTACACACATCCATGATAATGCCCTAGGCATTGCACACGACCTGGCAGTTGATGGAGGGGTATTCCTTGTGGTTTATGTAGCACCTACTCTGCTCACCGGGTGGTGACTTAATGTGTATGTGTGTGCAGTCTATTGCACCCAGTACCTCCGGGTATTCTGCCACATGGTGGAAGAGATGGCATATTGCTGGCCAACTCCTCCTGCATTCAGGGGAAGTATATGTGCTCATTGGCATGTGGTAACATGGCATCCAGGAACTGGTGAAGTACCCTGGATGCTGATGCCTGTGAGATCCCCATGATATCCCACAGTTGGCCTTTGAAAGGTACCTGTAGCTAGTATTCTCAGGCTTACACATACCTTCATATCCACTGGGATGGGTTCCCCTCTGTTTGTTCTGGCTCTGAGGTGTGGCCGGCACAGCTCCACAAGTTGCTGTATGGTGTCCTTATCCACCCTGTAACGCTCTACTATCTCCAGATCATGTAGCCCCTGGTAGGTTACCCTGGGTCTGAACACTCTTCTCCTCCTCTGGTGCCTGAGGTGGTTGTGTGCATCATCCTCCACACCACCTTCAGTCTCCAACGCATGCTGGTGAATCAAAGCTATGGCAGTCCCTAACATGTACATACTAAAAGTTCCCCATCTATATACACCAATGGTGCAGAGTGTATGGGATTACACAAGTGTGTGTGAGGTGCTTTCACACTTTATACTATTTTGCTATGGATGCTGCTGATGTCATTGGGTGTGTATCAGCAATTCCAGCTTCAGGGTATCTTAATTATGGGTTTTACAGTGAGTACTGGAAGTATGGGGCCTTTAGTGTGGAGTTATGCTTGCCTGCCTTGATTAATCTGTTACCCTTTAATTCACTTTTAAACCTGGATCCCCTCCCATTATCAGGCATGCATCCACCTGCCGTCTTTCTTGTTTTGTACTTTCCCTACCCAGTCATGTGTTGCAAAATGTGTCTTGTAGCTGATTTACTGCAAATCCGCTTTATTCTTCTGTGACACTTTACTGTTTTCTTTGCAGTACAGTCCCTCCCCTTTCCTGTTCTGCAGGTAGCTGCTTGCAGCCTTGTTAATTGTTGTCAATGGCCCACTGTATGTTCCTAGGTGTTAATTAGTCATTTGTACTTCAATTTCCCTGCTCCAGCATTTCCTTATTTCTTTCCTATATCCTTCCTGTTTCAGTTCCAGTGAGCACCACTCAAACCCATTTACCAGGTTTAAGTGCATTTTCATCTCCGTTCACATGCATACTTGGTTACCTTGTGTAATCTCAGCTAAGCAAAGCTATAGCCAGCCCGGCACACCCCTATCCTGCAGCTTTGCTTAGCTACGGGCAAACTGGATTAGCAATGCTCCAATGTGCTTACAGCAAAGGTGACACACCCCTCTCTTGATGTCATCATTATCTCAAGGGCACACATCGGTGTTATAATGCTATCCTTACACCAGCGGGGAATCTGTGATTCACTATTACTCCTCTCATTTGCATGGCATTGCCTACTAACTCCTAGCTACTATGCAAAAGACTGTCACAGCCTTTTAGCAACCCTTGCACCATGGTGTGGTGTAACATGTCTGCCATTGACTATTATGGGAATATCATGATATGTGTTACATTGCAGTTTTATACTATATTTTTCTATTTTTATTGCGATCCGGTTTGCGTGCCGCTGCCCTGCGCTTAAACTACGCGATAGTGTGAAAAATGAAATTTAATGTTCTTTTTATATTTTGCACATTTTTTATGCCAATGGCTATATATTTAGCCACTGGCAAATATTATTTATTTATTTATTTATTTATTTATTTAACATTTGTTTACCGGGAAAGTCCGAACTAGGTTCCACAGTTTCTGTTTTCAGTGGAGGCCCGGGGAGAAATGCTCCAGAAGCATGTCTTTAGAATGTGGGAGGAAACCGGAGTACCCGGAGGAAACCCACGCGAACACAGGGAGAACATGCAAACTCCACACAGAAGGCACCCCAGCTGAGAATCGAACCAGAGAACCTCTTGCTGTGAGGCAACAGCATTAACTGCTGCACCACTGCGCCGCCCATATAATACATGTGTTTGGCCGGCTGTCGTGGCTCCGATTTTATGTTTGCAAAAATGTAAACTGTTTTTATGGTTTACATTTCTGCATGCTTACACTATGCCTGCACCACTTCCTGGATCGCTAAATACCTTCATTTGCATGCTACATTGCTGCGACTGGGGTAATTAGCATACAGGGGCCGGGAGCTGTGCTGGCGTAGCGTATGCAGGTAGTGCACATGGAAACAGCTCGTACCTGGATCGCTCACCGGCCTTATTTGGTGTTGGAATGCAAACGCTACACCTGCACCTGGCGCAAGCTTCATGAATCCTGGAGGAAATCTTTTAAAACATTGTACATAGCATGGTTTTGGAATTATTGCTGCAAATGTCAACAACCAATATTTGATGCCTAGAGGCTTCAGTAGGCATTAACTGCAAATGCACCTGGAGGTGTCACTCGGATGTAATGAATTAAGTGAATCCCCCCTTCTAGGCAGTAATATCCACTACCTGAGCCTGAAAAGGCGGTGGAATGTCTGATAATAACTCAGAAGAATCCATGAAGCAAACAGCTACACAGAACACCAGGAAATACCAAACTACTAGCCTCTGCTATAACACAAACCAATAATCAGAAAAAAGTGCATCAAAAATCAATAAATCAAAGGGGTCCAAATTCAAAACAACATACTGACTGAAAAAAACATTATTCCACTTCAGTTAAGTGCTTTTGGTTTATAAAAAAACTTCATCAGAATTGAACTGACAGAAACAAATGAACATTTAAATAGTCACAGTGGGTCAAGACATATAAAACAAAACTAATCAGTAGATACTAATATTAGCAAATTAGTAAAACCATATAAAATAATGATAAAACACTGAATGTAAAAACGTAAAGACATAGGGCTGGATTCAATAAAGCCTTCATGATATAACCCACAGTGTGAAAGTAGCTGACTCCAAGTAAGACTGTCATCTAGTCATGAGTGGAGTCCTACAATGTTTGGTCCTGGGTCCTTTCCTGTTTGGTATCTACTTCTCTGAAGTCCAGGCCAACATGAAGGGACTCTGGCTGACAAAGTTTGCAAACAATTGCAAGTTGGATGCTATTATTAACTCCCCAACTGATGTTGACATCCTACAGAATGGCCTCACTGAGACCAACAACTGGTGTCTGAACCATGGCCTTAAGCTCAATGCCAAAAAAATGTGTCGTCATCCCCTTTGGGAAAACCCTCTTCCCATGAATTACCACATTGATGGTAGTCCACTGAACACAGAAGGCGTTATAAGAGATCTGGGAAAACAGGTTGACAGAAACCTCGCTTTTGATCACCACATTGCCTCTATGGTCAGAAAGTCATTCTATGTGGCACATCTCATTACTAAGGGTTTTGCATCCAGGAAAAAAGAGGTCATTGTCTCCCTCTACTCTTCCCTCATTAGTCCAATCATTGAGTACAATGCCCTATTTGGGATGTACCTCACTACACACCTGCAATAACTAGAGAGGCAGCAAAAGTACCTCACAAAGAGGACCCTAGGTCTTAAACACTTGTCCTATATGGACAAACTCAAAAAACACCAACTATTCTGTGTCTCATATCTCCTACTTAGAGGTGATCTCTACTTCACTTACAAAGCCATGTCTGACCCAGTAATGCTACATTTAAAGAAACCCCAATCTCTCTACACCACATGCTCCAGAGACCTCAACCTCATTACCACAATTAAAAGAACATGCTGGAGGGACAGGTTCATAAACCAGAGACTGCCCATGCTATGGAACAGACTTCCCATACATGTCAAGCAGAGCACCTCGCAGACCATCTTCAAGCAAAATATTGATGAGTGGATAGGAAACAGAAAATTAACCCCAGGGATAACTCCAATGGCTCTACTCAACAGAGGCACTGGGAACTACGGTCTGGTGGCACTATGCCAGGGTAATCCTATGACTAGGTTTGTAAAGGCCCCAGGGTCATTAGCCTAATACACACCTAAGAACCTATGATCTGCTAAGACCGTGTGCACATCGTGCCACCATGCTCACACTACACTGTTTTAGATTCAGTAAGAAGCTCTACATGGCGTGTAGAGCCACACAAACACAGTAAACACCTCCAAGATGGAGGAGCTATTCAACAAGCTATAAAGCTCCTGTGTAGATTCTGTGCTGGTTTTCCCCTGTAAATTAAAATATCTATTGGAATACAGCCACAGAAAGGAGTCTACACAGAAAGAATGTTAGGGGTTGCTGTTGCTTTAATTCATGTGTATAAGCAACAGGCTGCAGTCTATGCTGCTGCTGCTGCTAACAGACCACAGCCAAGAAGGAGAAGGTTTTTTAGACCCTGTTTAACTTATCAAAATCTGCAGGAACTCTGCAACCTCTGCTGTTCTCAACTCAGACCAAGGTCAAATCTAGGGTAATTTGTACTGGTGGAAACAAAGGTATGTGTAACACTTAGGATTTTAGCTACAGGAACCTTTCAGAGACCAACAGCGCACATGCTGGGGGTGTCACAGGCATCAGCATCCAAGATTCTACATTAATTCCTGAATGCTATGCTCCTACATACCAGTGCAGTGACTTCAATTATTTCCCTAGTACAACTGAGGACAGGGCCACATATGCAGGATTTCTACCCTGTAGCACACTACCCTGAAGTAATGGGTGCCATAGACCATACACATATAGAAATCAAAGCACCATCCAGGGAAGAGGGAAGGGTGTACATAAATAGAAAGGGCTTCTACTCCATTAACTGCCAAGTTGTGTGTAATTCTAAGGGAATCATCTTGAATCTGTGTGCTGGCAACCCAGGCAGTTACTATGACCCACATATCGGCCCAGCTCTCAGCTGTATGAGATGTTTACTAGAAATGATATCCCACAGAGTCATTTACTGTAGGATGCATGTTATACAGTGGAACCGTGACTGATGATGCCCATCAGAAATGCACACTCACCAACTGAAGAACTCTATTATTAGGCACAAGCACAAACAATAATTATCATAGAGAGTGTGTTTGGGCTGCTTAAGTCATAATTCTGGTGCCTAGATAAATCTGGGGGAGCCCTGCAGTACAATCCACTACATGTACCGAAATTTTCATCATCTGTGCCATGCTTCACAACATCAACCTGAGAAAAACAGCTTCAGCGGGATCAGCAAGGGAAGGGGGCATGCATCCCACTAACACTGACAAGGTCACCACAGCCACACACAGGTGAGGAGTCAAAGGGGGAACCAGCAGTTGGTGTAGGTGCAGGCAGACGTAGGTGTGATCAATATGCCCTCATATTGGCTAAGAGGCAACAGATACTCACTCACCCACCACGTAAGGGGCCAAAACCTTCATCCTATGCACATACATACACAAACATTGTTTCTAGGCAATGCTCACAACCTTTACTTACCCATGTAATGGCTATGTACTCCTACCATCAGACAGAGTAAGCCCTAACTAAAACTGTTGCAACTGCCAGATTTAAAAGTAAGTGTTGAAACTAGAATATTTAAAAAATGTGGAATAATACAAATGAACGGCATATCCTTGAATACTGTAACTTGGTAAGGTAAGTAAGTAAAAGGTGGGTGATTTTTACAGCAATGACTTCAACAAGTCACAGCAGTGACGTGAAAATGTGTCCTCTATCAAGTAATAGGCCTCAAGTATCAAAGATTCACACTTTCATACCTCTCAAAAGTACTTATTGTCACAGCATGTTCTCAGTTTGGCCAAATACTTTTTGTACTGGCAAGTCATTAAAGAGAAAAGTTAGAAATTAATGACACACTTCAGTTTTAGACCTCATATCCCTCAAAAAAAAAAACTAAAAATAGTGATGCAAAAACCATTTGATTCTATCAGCTGTCTAACTGTAAGAAACTAACTTTGTAAGACCAAAATATTTAAAAATTCTCCCTACTGGACAGCCTTTGTCACACCTTTATATATGACTTGGTCCAGTTTTGTTGCTGTAAGGGTGTGTGAGGTATGTACACATTACAAAAACCTGAAAGAAAAAAACACAATTAGCAAAACAGCATCACAAACACATATATTTTAAGCACTAAGTCAGCTATGCACCCTGAGCATCAGACACAAAATGTATCCCTGAATCCAAAAGAAAGAAAACAAGGATACGGTACAGTTATCATCATTTGCACAGGGTGTTTGTGTGTGTGTGTGTGGGGGGGGGGGCAGGAAGGCAGGATGCCTAGCCTGACACAAAAGATAAGTGAGTGTGTGCGAGTAAGAAAGAGAATCAGGCAGATATTTGGATAAAGTATCAAATGGCCACTGAGACATAATAAGCTTTAAGTTATACAACTGAGCCATGTAACTATGTGTGTGTCTCTGTATGGATACTCCAGGTAAAATAGGTACGTGAGTGTCTGCAAGAACACAGCCAAACTCTGTGCTAGCTCTATATCTTGCTATGTTGGACAGGTGTGAACCATGCATGATAGAGGTGGCAGTTCATCTGTGTAGAACATGACCACGAGATCTGGCTCTGCCAGGAGTTGCACTGGCATGCCTATGCCCATGTCAGATGCACTGCTGCTACCTGAACGTGACTAATATCCACTGGATGAGCTCTTCTCTTGAGTACATCAAGAACCATGACCCCATGGCCTGCTATGTCTGGATGTGGACACCTCAACCACTGATGGACCAGTGGAAGTAGTCCCACTATGAAAGCATGATTGGGTGCAGCCACATTGGCTAACATCAGATTATGTGGCTGACCTACACCCATGTGGATTCCGTCCCCCTCCCAGCAGATGTTCCATCACAGACACTAACCATTCCAACATGTCTTTCATCTGATTCATTGATCCAACATATTGGAGGCAGTCATGCATGTCAGCCTGTGCCACATCCACAAGCTAAAGCATTTCATCAGAGGCATTAATGGAATGTGCCTGCACTTCCATGATGGCTCTAAGCATACATTGAATGGCATGGAAAGACAGACCTGGATCAGATGGAAGATGGACAGCAGGCCTTCTCTAACAACCCTCCTGCATGGCACCTTGCCCACACTTTGGCTATGGCCAGAGTCAACAGGCACTGAAGCCACAACAAGCACACTACCCTGATCGAGTGTCTCACCCTTGAACTGTCCAATAGCTGAGGGCTTCTTGGAATGGGTTTGTGTAGGCCTACTGGCTGTGTCCAATGGAATTACAGGGGATGGCTGAATGTCAACCTCAGTGTCAGAGTAAACCTCTGCTCCCCCACTGTGCTTCTGTTTGCCCACCATCATCATCAGAGTCTGCTGATACTCTGGCATCAGGTAGTAGAAGTCCCACACTTCTACTGTCAGGATCACCTGTGATAGTAAGCAGCAAACACAGGAAAGAAATTAATAGCCACACTACTATAGTTCAATATATGCTAACAAACTAATACTGCTGCCACTATCACAGACAGTACAGCAATAAACACACAAAGTCCTAACACCCACATCACAGATATGAATAAAATAAATATTCTTGTGAACTGTTCATCAGTACTGAGATAAAAATGTTTGCCTTACCATGTGCAGATAACTTCACACTTGCCAGGGAGGATAGTCCAGGAAGAAGTTAAGCAAAATGTAAGGCCACCATTATCACAATAACAGTAACACAGGGTGAAAAAATGTTAGGCCTTTATATGTCCATTAGCAATACATTTAACAGAAACTTTGATGACACATCCACCCCAAGCCCATGTGTAATGAACCAGAATGTGTTGTTAACTGCATCAATATATAACTATCCCCATCCCAAAAAGAAATGTTAAACTTACATATTGCTGGCAATACTTTACTATACAAAAAATATTTAACAATCGACATAGGCAAGCCTACCTGGAAGTTCCTCCTGGGGCATACTTGTCCTCCCTGAAATAGCAGCACCAACATCAATCACATGTTGTTATGCACTTTCCACTGAGCTCTCTAGATCCCTGACAGTGTACAGGAACTCCTTTCTTCATTTGGTGTTAGTGGTGCCTCTGTAGCAGGCTCACCTGGTAGCCATCTGTCCACATGCCACTGCAGCTACTCTCCACTGGGCTGATGAAATCATGTCATTGGCCCTATGACACACCTGATCATATTTCCTGCTTCATCCTCCAACAGCATTTATGTTCACTATCTGCTGCCACATTTGCATTCTTCAAGACATATCCCCATATTTTCTCACAAGCAGTAATGTACCATGATGTCTAAATGCTTAGAAAATTACATTGTTCTCAAGGTCATTGAAGGGGTTTTGCAGGGATTGCGACACTTCAGTGCCTTAGTCTTAGGTGACCTAAAACACAAAAGAAGGATACTACACATATAAATAAAAGTCAGGCTTACATATAACACATAAATAGATTTTCAATATTACCCACTGGAGAAACAAAAAACTTTCAAGATATTCAAATATAAAAAAAGGATTTATGTGGCTGTAACATATCACAGTTATGCACAAAGCAAAGGTTTGATCCAAAACAAGGGGAGCAACAATAGTAAAGCAAAACTCTGTACAAACAATTTTGTTTGTAACAACACAGAAATGTCCCAAAAACATGTATGCACATTTACCACAGAGCATTATTTTTATGCACCTCTGCCTCTGTCTAGAACTTCCCTAGAGGTGTCTATGGGCCATCCTAAAAGACTAACACCACTGTGTCATTGACAATATAGGGCATTTACATTTCACTGAAGTAACAGTACAAGATTGTAAAGAAAAACAGTTGTGTGTGTGTGTGTGTGTGTGTGTGTGTGTGTGTGTGTGTGTGTGTGTGTGTGTGTGTGTGTGTGTGCGTGTGCTTAGTCAGAACAGCATAACTGTGTATCCTGCAGTCATCACTACACTCCCATGGAGTACCAGTATTTTGATAATTGTACATGTCTACACATCCATTCCATTCAGGGCTCTCAACATCTTCTCTCAGACATCCACTGATGATGTCATCCATTATAAATTGTCCTGTAGGCTTGCTAAAGTAGGCCTTGTGCCATGGAGCTTGTGTTAAGTACTGAGTTTTCCAGTCCATGTACTGTCTAGTCAGAAGAGAATAATTATGCATCCTGCAATCACCACTATAATCCCATGGCATACCAATATTTTCACAGTTGGATATCCATTTCATGCAGGCCTCCCCCAATGATGATGTCATCCACTATAAAGTGTCCTGCAGTCTTATAAAAGTCAGAACTGTGCTGTGGTGCTCGCATAAAGTACTAAGTTCTCTGGTCTGTGTACTTAGATAAGTAGGGTCCTGTTCTCACTGCAGTCAACTGATGTGTGTTTGTGCACTTGCTCAACCTTAGATAGAGCATTTTACACCAGCATTCCAGATACTGCTATTAGCATCTTCCTCTTGCCAGCCACTGTTGATGTCATAATGTGTAAAGTGTTGTCCAACACTGCAAATCAGGCTTGTGCTGTGGTGCTTGCATTAAATCCAGAGGTCTCTAGTTAGTGTACTTAGATAGGTGGAGGTTCTGTTCTCATTGCAGTCAACTGGTATGTGTGTGTTGTGTGTTTTACAGTTGCTTGACATTAGAGAGAGCATTTTACACCAGCATGTTGGACACTGCTATTACCATCTTCCTCTCACCTGACTCTGCTGTCATGAGCTATAGCTGTCTCTCAAGCATGCTCTGTTAATGCCACAAGCTAAGTTAATATTCTCAGAGCGAGTGACTCTTATGCCATTAGATTTGCAGATTTGCAGCATTTCCATCAAGAAAGAGTCAGAGACTGGCCTGTAGGCCAGACACAAGTCACCTCATCCTATACGATACACAATACAATAACAGGGCTTTCATTCTATTCACATACATCATAGTATGGTTTGTGGGCCCTGTAGTTTATTGTTGAGAAAGCCTTGTGGTCTCTCCAGCTGCTACAGGTATCTGGTGAGGTACATACAAAAGGGAGCATTGTACTCTACTATTGTTCTGATTATGGTTGAATATAGTGGTGTTATAACATCCCCAGACCTGGATACAATGGTTTGACTAATGAGGTGTACAATGGTTAAGGTTTTCCTTACAATGTGTAAACTTGCTGGTCAAAGTTCAGATTGCAATCTGCCTGTGTCCCTAGGTCATGCACAACTGGGTTTGAGCTTAGGGGGTATGCTGTCAATGTTATAATTAGCAGGGAATTATACCTTGCAAAAGGCAAAAATAATGGCACTTTTTTGCATTTACTTGTAGATCATGTTCCTTTGGGACCAGTCATTTTTCTCTGTTAGCCCTTCCTATAATATGTTTACATCACTGGTGGACTCAATGATTGCACCCAATTTGCAATCATCAGTGCACCTGGCAAGCCAAAGGCTGTATACTTTACCTGGATGTTTGAGAAATAGATTCTGAACAGTAAAGAGCCCAGCACAGATCCTTGTGGTATGCCGCTGGTGATGGTCAACTGGTAGAGTTTGAGTCACCATCTTTGATAGTATGTGTTCTGTTGGTGAGCCAATTGGCTAACCATCTGGTGATGTAAGGGTTAATCACCAGCTGAGATATTTTCTCAATGATATCTGCATGGAGGACTGTGTCAAAACACTTGGCCAGATCAAGATAGGCAGTATGCCCTGTTTTACTTAATCCAGGGCTTTAGTGACTTTCTCAAAGAATTCTACTAGGTCCATTAGCTTAGCGGTTAGAGTCACAGCTTGGCATGTAGTAGGTGCACAGTTTGAATACAAAGGCAGGTCATTAAGACAGCTGATTTGGCCTAGTGTTGTATTGCTCTGACTAATAAGCATGATCTACACTTAAAGTAAAACTAGATTGGTTCCAGAGTTTGAAGGTCACCTATGCCTTTGTTGATAAGGTCCATGATGATTCTTTCCATTGCCCTGCAAATAATACTGGTTGGACTTATAGGTCAATAGTTCCAAGGGTCAGTTGATGACCCCCCCCCTTTGTGCAACAGGATTACTACTGCTGTTTTCCACTCTCCTGGAAGAAAGCCAGTTCTCAGGCTATGGTTAAAGAGGACACTCAATTGGTCCAGTAGGTCCTATTTTACATTGCTTAGTAAGCAACCTGGGATGTTATCTGGTACAATTAAGGTTTAGCCTTAGCGACTGCAGATATGACCTGATGTCTAGAGATACTAGGGAGGTCACTGGTGTCAGGTATGCTTTAGGGTGTGGCCGGTGGGGCCAGGGGGTTGAAGTTTGTACCAAATCTGTCAGCTAGCAGGTTAGTCATTTTCTCCAATGCAACTTCATGTTTAGACTCCTAGTATTAAGCAACAGAACTTTATGTTTGCCTCCAGTGGATGTTGCTATGTTGCACATTTTGTTGCTTTCACATTGCCTATAAAGGAACTATTGAGGAGGCAAGCACCTTTGCCAGTATCCGACAGCCTAGAGGACACAGGTTCAGACCATCTCTGGCAAAGCAGTGTGGCTTGTCGACCATGTAAGCCCAGACTGAGAGATACTGGATCCCTCTCAAATGACACCAGAAGCTAAGCCAATCGTTGAAGTCCATCAATTTTGTTTATAGTGTGGCATCATCCTGTGTGAAGGTAGAATGCCTCTTAGGGCTAGGTTCATACCTGCCGGCAACACTTAATCTGATAGTTCAGTCATGTGTCTCTTCATATAGTCAAGAGAGGTACATTATGAAAACAAATGCACAATCCAATGATAATGCAGACATCACACCCCTATGGACAGCCTAAGTGGTATGTGACCTGTGTACTGAGGTAGATGGTATGCAGAACATCCACCAGCATGTGGCCAGAGCTTTGACTACTCCCTTGTATGTAACACAACTCTTGAGTATGTGCAGGACATCCACATCAAATGTCATAATACTTTCATAGCTCACAGCCTTCATCACACCAATAACTGAGTACAATGCACCCTTCTTCATAAACCTCCACACACATCTTCCAGGGATGTGTAACTCAAGTATACCACCATTGCCATAGTGAGCTCCCACATATTTTACTGGCCATACAGAGGTATTCTTCTTGTCGCATAAACATTACTGTCTGATCGTGCAGAACTCCCATCAAGGTGTTATAGCAGATGCATGTGCAATACCTGTTCCAGTGATGCACACAGTACATACATAGTTGTTTGACAACATTGATGGCATGGGTTACATTCATAACAGTGTGGACTGTGGCATATGTATGCCATGCACACTTGCCAATCAGCTTAGATTGATCATAATGTCACATACATGTATAGCAGTGGCCCTTCTAACACCTTCAGTAGATGTTACAGTGTCAGAACAGTGTGCTTGATGACCCTCATACATTGCTGACATCTCATAATAGTTGTACAAGTGTGTTCTTGCAGAACCATCTATGGTCACTCACAATCACATATGTCAGAGACATGAGATTACTGGTGGCATTAGTATTGTATGAGGAAGTCCGGAGTGTCAGAGAAGTATGTAAGAGTGATACAGGATATGTACAAGGGTAGTGTGACAGTGGTGAGGTCTGCAGTGGGAGTGACAGATGTGTTTAAGGTGGATGTGGGATTACATCAAGGATCAGCTCTGAGCCCTTTCTTATTTGCAATGGTGATGGACAGGTTGACAGACGAGATCAGAGAGGAGTCCCCGTGGACTATGATGTTTGCAGATGACATTGTGATCTGTAGTGAGAGTAGGGAACAGGTGGAGGAGACCCTGGAGAGGTGGAGATATGCTCTAGAGAGAAGAGGAATGAAGGTCAGCAGGACTAAGACAGAATATATGTGTGTGAATGAGAGGGAGGTTAGAGGAATGGTGAGGATGCAGGGAGTAGAGGTGGCGAAGGTGAATGAGTTTAAGTACTTAGGATCAACAGTTCAGAGCAATGGTGAGTGTGGAAGAGAGGTGAAGAAGAGAGTACAGGCAGGATGGAGTGGGTGGAGAAGAGGGTCAGGAGTGATTTGTGACAGATGAGTACCAGTAAGAGTGAAAGGGAAGGTCATAAGAGGGTAGTGAGACCAACTATGTTATATGGGTTGGAGACAGTGGCATTGACAAGAAGGCAGGAGTCAGAGCTTGATGTGGCAGAGTTGAAGATGTTAAGATTTGCACTGGGTGTGACAAGGATGGACAGGATTAGGAATAAGTATATTAGAGGGTCAGCCCAGGTTGGAAGGTTTGGAGGCAAAGCCAGAGAGGCAAGATTATGTTGGTTTGGACATGTGCTGAGGAGGGATGCAGAGTATATTGGGAAAAAGATGCTAAGGATGAAGCTGCCAGGTAACAGGAAAAGAGGAAGGCCTAAGATAAGGTGTATGGATGTAGTGAGAGAGGACATGCAGGTGGTTGGTGTGACAGAGCAAGATTGAGTGGATTGGAAGAAATGGAAACAGTTGATCTGCTGTGTCGACCCCTAACAGGAGCAGCCGAAGAAGAAGAAGAAGAAGAAGATTCTGATATTGACCATGATTGTGCGTGCTTCTGATTATTGTTCTCCATGAGCCTGTAACTATGTGTTCCACTTACTGAAGACCACTGCTGACTTTACAGTCTTATTCAGGCAAATCATTTTGCACAGCTTCACAATATGCACCTAACCCCTATTGTATATAATATCCCTGATAGATGCCTTCTCCATTGTTCATGTCAGGATGCTTATATCACAAAGACATCTTCTCCATTGTTATATCACCTTGTGTGACTGTCAGATAATATCCATTGTCGCTTTCCATTCCATACTGTATCATGTTGATATTGTTCCTGCGACAATTATCATTTACATGCCCTCATCTGTGTGTCCCAATTCAATACACACACTTCCCCTGACTTTTTATTTTAAATGGCAGTCCATGTTCCATTACAGATCATTTGCACAGCTTTTGTTCAGTGTGCCTGAAATGGTATTCCTCAGTACTTTCTGTTTGGACTATCTACATTTGTATATTATTAGTCCTTGGTAGTCATTGTTTCATGTCGTGCAATCACACAGACCTAGTTTGCTGCTGCTGTCCATGTTGCATTACACAGTTTCCTGGCTGGAAACACTGTTGCAAGCCACAAAACCGCACTTATTTATGTTTAAATGTGGTGCATGGCATGAGTATGTAAATAGCACTGCTACTCACTGCACAAATGTGTAAATTCCAAGTAGGCTTTGCCCGAAGTCTACACTGAGTTTAGTGAATCACCAGGATACAATCACAGTGTAGCAGCTCTCAACTTAAGAACACAAGTCTGAGAAACATGGTCATTTAATGCAAGTGGTACAGTGGTGTTTAATCTCAATTGCTGCACAAGTTCTTTATATTCAAGGGTACTTTCCCATGGACCACCCCTCAGGTTTTTAACAACCTTCTTGCCCACAGAGAGTCTAAAACCTAAATTATGTGCACCACTAAAACTCAAAGTTTGCCTAAAAAGGGCATTGTCATTTTTAGTATTTATGTCATAAATATGTTCATGGGCTCTTTTTCTTAGTCTGTGTTCTATTTTCCCAATATAAGATGAAGTGCAGCTCTGGCATATTGTGTTGGTACCAGTAGTACCGCAATCTGCATCCACCAATAATATGAAAAAATGATTGCCCAAATACTAAACAGGTGTGCATTTACTTTCCAAGATATATTTACACTACTTATAATTGCCAAACTGATACCAAGAATACAACCCCATATGGCTATCCCCTGGGTTAAATTACCATGCTTCACTGGCTTGTATTCTTAAGTTGAAAGCTGCCAAAATGTGATTTTATATGTATAAAAGTTTACATTCAGTGTTTTATCATTATTTTATATGGTTTTACTAAATTGCTAGTATTGGTATCTATTCGTTCACCGTAAAACTCCACTGCCAATCGTGAGTGGACAGGTGATCCTCTGTGGTGACCCCTAACCAGGAAAAAGCCGAAAGAAGAAGAAGAAGAAGAAGGTATCTATTGGTTAGTTTTTTCATGTGACTTGATTCACTGTGACTATTTAAATGTTAATTTTTTTATTTTCACTTCAGTTCTGATGAAGTTCTTTTCATAGGTTCATAGGAGATTACTAAGCTAATGGCTTAAGTGCACTTACAAGCCTTGCCAATATAACCCAATTTTACCTAATATATGGCCCCTAGGGGGCAAGAGGATAGCATGAATTTGTGCCAATGTGAGTATCTTACATATTTCCTCTGTCCATAAGGGGCATAGGCATTACACTGGGTATCACCCACAAGGGGCATAGGCAGTACCCTGGATGTTAATTTCCAGTTCCTCATCCATTGATCCAAATTGCATTTGAAGAGGGCCAGGGAAGGTCTCTTCTTAATATGAATAGGAAGGTTGTTCCAAAGAAGGGGCAATCTCTGAGCACATATCTGTCTCTCCAGCATGTTTTGTTTGAGTAACTGACTAAGTTTATATCCCTAGATTGAGTGACCCTCATGCTGTTTGAGTTGCGGATGTGTAGCAGCCCCATCAGGGCTGGATTTGTGTGAGCATTGTAGGTCAGGCATAGGTCTCCCCTTGACAGTCCGTAAGAGGCAGATAGGTTTTTACTCTAACTGTATAGTTCTCTAAATTCATATTTTTGTCCAATGGTACAGTGGTTTGCATTGTCACAGCAAGAGGTTCTCCAGTTCAATTCTTGGCTGCGGTGCCTTCTGTAGAGAGTCTGCATCTCCTCCCTGTGTTCACATGGGTTTCCTCCAGATGTTCAGGTTTCCTCCTACATTACAAAGATATGCATCTACAGTGTTTCTCTCCGGGCTTCCACTGGAAATTGTCTTGTTCCAAGTTGGACTTTCCCAGTAAACAAATGTTAAATAAATAAATAAAATAATCAAAAGTTGAAAAGCAATGCTAAATGTGCAATCATGATTACCGCAAAAAGTTCTCCTCTTTGTACAATTTTTATGTATAGTTAGTTGAGTCCAAGATAATAATGTGTGTCATGTCAATAATAGCAGTTGCAATACAAATTGTCTATATGTGAAAATGCCTCCAATATGAGATGAAGAAACAAAATGTTGTTCAGTGATGCACAAGTTGTATAGTCTAAATGACAATAAAGTTTACTTTGACTTTAACTTTTTGACTTTGATAGTTCATGTTGTTTACATCTTGTATTTTCTCTGTGAGTAATCTCTGAGGTTGCTCCAGCTGCTGTAAGTGCCTAGTCAAGTACATGCCAAATGGTGCCGTGTACATGACTACTGGTCTAATGAGGGCTGAGTACAACAGGACTATAATTTCCTTGGATCTGAATGCCATACTTTTACTTATAAGTTGTGCCACATAAAATTATTTCCTCACCACTGTGGACACATGGGTGTCAAAGTTCAGGCTACTGTCTATGTGCATAGATCTCCACCTCTGAGTCTACTCTGAGGGGTGTGTTACTGATGTTGCAATTTGCAGGGATATTTGACTTCCTAAAGTATACATTGATGCATATTTTCCATTTAATCCCACAAAAATGTAGTACAGGATGGCACAACCACTCCTCGCCTGGAACAGAGATTAGTTTATTTGTCAAATATAAAATACTCCACTGAATTACTTCAATGTCAAATACACACAACTTTTTGACAACTAACTGGCCTATTGCTGGATCTGGATTCATCCAGTTTAACCACGTGTTCTGTCCATGAACCAGTTGACTACCCATCTGGTGAGATAGGGATTTATGTCCAGTGTTGTGAGTTTATGTAGAATACCTGAGTGGAGAATTGTGTGAAATGCCTTGGCCAGGTGGAGCTAAGCAGTGTGTACTGTTTTTCCCTCATTCATGGCCTTAGTGACTTCCTGAAAGAAATCCACCAGATTCAGTAGGCATGATCTGCTCTTGACAAAGTCAAATTAGTTTGGGTCCAGTGTTTGGAGGTTTCCTATGTCATTATTTGTCAGTCTTTCCATGGCCTTACATATAAGACTAGTCAAACCTATGGTTCTGTAATTTCTCGGGTCAGTAGATGGTCTCCCTTGCTGTCCTCCACTGTGTTGGGACAAAACCAGTCCAGAGGCAGTGGTTAAATAGAGATCCTAATAGGCCTGATAAGTTCTGATTTAAGCTGTTTAACAGGCAAACTGGTATATTATCAGGACCCATTAAAGACATGTTTTAGCATTAGAATGCACACTGGCAAACTGTTCTTTGGTGAGAAATGGCGGTGGAGTGTATTTTTGTGCAGAGAACTGGGAGTGATGGGAGGTGAAATTTGAGCAGAATTTGTCAGCCAACAGATTTGCTATGTCTTCCAGCTAAGTATAGGTGATGCCATCTCCAACTAAATCTGCACATTGTTGGGTTTTGCCCTTAAGATTGTGGACATAACTGAAGTTTTGGAGGCTATTTCTACCTCAAAGTCTCTTTCAAATACTTGACTAGTTCCCTGATTTTGCTTGTTTAGACTAATGAGGGACTTATTTCTCTTTTGTGCACATTCTCTCTTACTTGATGGGTTGCCAACTGGCTTACTGACAGAACCCACACAGTAAAAGTAGCCAACTCCAAATCCAGCTCCAGACAAGTGACAAGTGGAGTACCTCAGGGTTCAGTCCTGGGGCCGTTCTTGTTTAGCATCTACTTCTCTGAAGTATAGGCCAACACTAAGGGACTCTGGCTAACAAAATTCGCAGATGACTGCAAACTGGGAGCCATTATTGAATCCCCAAATGATGTGCCTTACAGAAACAGAAGATTGGTGCCAGAGCCATGGGCTGAAACTCAATGCCAAGAAATGTATAGTTATCCCCTTTGGGAAAAAACATGTACCCATAAATTACCACATAGGTGGCAGTGCACTAAATACCAAAAGTGTGATAAGACACTTAGGGACACAGGTAAACAGTGGTCTCACCTTCGATAACCACATCGTCACAACAGTCAGGAAATCCTTCTATGTGGCACACCTCATCACTAAGGGCTTTTCATCCAGAAAAAAGGAGGTCATTGCCCCACTGTACTCATCCCTCATTAGACCCATTATAGAATACAACGTCCTATTTGGTATGTACCTTTCAAGACATCTGCAGCAACTGCAAAGGCTGCAGAAATACCTCACTAAAAGAATCACAAGCCTAAAGCAGATGCCCTATGCTGACCATCTAAAAAACCTTCAGCTATACTCTGTCACATATCGTCTACTCAGAGGTGATCTCTGCTTAACATACAAGGCCATGTCAAACCCAGAGAGGTTGGACATGCTACACTTAAGGAAATCCCAATCCCTTAGAGCCACATGCTCCAGGGATCTAAACCTTGTCATCACAATGAACAAAACATGCTGGAGGGATAGGTTCCTGACCCAGAGACTCCCCAGACTCTGGAATAGACTGCCCATACATGTGAAGCAGAGTGCCTCTTTGGCACTCTTCAAAAGGAACCTTGACGATTGGATGGGAGATAGGAAATTCACCCCGATGATCATGTCAGTCACCCTACTAGACAGGGGTCCAGTGTAGTAAATATTGTGGGAAGAAATAGCCAGGGAATTGTTATGGCTAGGCTTGTAGAGGCCCTAGGTCCAATAGCCTAGTACCAACCTAGGAACCTATGAACCTCTCGACAGAATTTTTCTTTCTTTTGTTGTACAGTCAGTTAATACTAGGGGTTCACTGGGTGGCTTGTTTTTGTGGTTTAACCTGCTTTTATTTCAGTCTGGTACTGCTGTTTTTCTGCAGTCGTTTATATGTTCATATAGGGCTTTTGTGTATGCTTCTGCTTAGGTTTCTGTGCTTTCTTGATTTGGAGAAACTTGGAAACAAGTTATTCCATTACTTAATAGGTTTTTAAAGCTTTTGGAGTTCGGTGGGGTGACTAGTTTTACTTTTATTTCAAGGGAGACTCCTTTGTGATCTGATTTTACTAATGAGGTCATAACATGGTGAGGAAGGTGCAGCACTCTCCCATATTTGTAACTACCTGATCTAGGATATTTCTTCCCCTGATGGGAGTGCAGACTAGCTGCTCCAGGACATTTGCATTTACAAAGTCAAGCCATTGGAATGACACCAGTAGCTAGGCAAATTGCAAAAGTCAGTCATTTTCAACTGGCATTATGGCATCATCCTTGGAGATGGTAGAATGTTGCTCAGTGCTAGGCTCATACCTAACTGTATCATGTATTCTGAGAGCTCAATTGTGTCTTTCTTTCATATAGTCCAAGGAAGTCCAAGGATGTCATTTAAGCCCACATGGACCGTGACTTGAGTCATTCTGGTACTTACTTAGCAGTAAGTGACCTGAGTGCTTGTGTGATCTGGTGAATCATGGCCTCTGACAGGCAACTAACTGTAACCTTCCCCTTATCCAGACTGGTAAGATGGACATCGGTGTGTCTTACAATGGAGTCTCCTATGACCAGAATATTAGGTCAAGGCATGTTTTGACTTATGGGCTTGGTAGTTGAGGTACAATGAGATGTGACTTTATGTGCTATGATGGAAAGTGTCTTATTTTTGTACATATGAAGTTTATCAGTACTGTATCTGGGAGGCCTTTGAAGTTTGTGTAAGTTAAATGTGAGCATCTCCGTATATGTGGATCTATGTGTGTGGTCCTTTGTGGGTGCAGTCAGTGATGTGTGTGAGTTGCTGACAACCTGTTTGTTGCCTTTTGTGTCTGTATGTCAGAGTTTAGCTACCACTGTCAGTGTATAGCTACATCTCTCAAGTTCTGTATTTGTCTGAGAATTAAGTGGTTATCAGTGTTCATAAGGCAATTGTTGCATTGCCTAAGGATACCCATGGCCACCAATCTGGATGCAGCGATAGCAGGAAAGTGCCCATCCATGGTAACAGGTCCTATTGTGTACTTGAAAGGATAGAAATGGAGGGTGTTTGTAACCTGATGAGGGAAGTGGTAGCAGGTCCTATTGTGTACTTGAAAGGATAGAAATGGAGGGTGTTTGTAACCAGATAAGGGAAGTGTGCTTATGTGGTGTAATCTGCAGCTAACCTAACCTGTAATACTTCTGAGCTCCATATCAGATGTTCCCTGAGCAGCAATAGTCCAGGGTGCTATAATAAGATAACTAGCACAGTAAACATTCTCAGTATAATGAAAATAAGCAATATTTCCAGATGTATGCATCTGTGCATGGTACTGGCACTGCAAACAGCTCCTTGCAAATGTGCCAAATGTATACCAACACTGTAAATACAGAAAATTGACGGACCCCTCTGGCCAATACAATGACTACACTTAGAGCCCCTTTGTGTGCTTCTCAACTCAGATAGACCAGGTGCACACCTACTGCCACTAGATGAATAATCCCAGTCCTCCTAATGTAAAAGCACATTAAAGGATTGTCCAGAATGAAAGCTACAACAAACAAGCTCAAAGATACAGATACAGCAGTGTACTATAAACAGCTTATAAATGTGTGATTATTCAATAAAAGTACTTTGCTTTGTAGAATGAAATCACTTAACTGAAGTGGAATACAAAGTTTTACTATTTATCGATCAGAAATCAGTGTGTGGTTTTGAATTTGGTACCTCATTGATTCGTGGATGTTTTCTGTATTGTTTCAATTTCTAACTACAGACTATAAAAAAGGTATAAAATGCATGTATTCACCAAAGAAACACTGAAATAATGCAGCAAAAAACAAGTGTTGAAACAGTGGATACAGTAATGTAAGTCTTAGCTTTTGTCAATTTTAGCAGAAACCAGCAACCCTCTTCTTCTCATGTAGCATAGTCACCAAATGCCTCAGGCAGAGACATTCAAATTTAAACAAGCTAGCCCTGTAGCCAATCAAGTAAAGACACAATTAAGACTTACACCAGGAATTCCCAACTCAAAAAGGCAGAAGCTACTCTCTCTTCCCACAGCAGTGTAGACCACAACCCTTCTTAACGTAAAATAACTGGTTTGGATCCCATGTGCTTAAACCAGAACAAAGACTCTTTTAGAATAACAGACATAAAAAGCCTTCAACCAGCATTTCACAACTCAGAAAGGTTTAAGCTACCTCTCCTGGTACAAGAATGTAGATTGCAACCTTTCCTAATGTAAGATAACTAGTCTGGAAGCCAAGTGTTTAAATCAGAACTAAGAGGCTTGGAATAATAGTTGCAACATAATCAAGATGTTAAAAAGCAGTAAAAAATGTAGCAAATTTACACTTTAAGATAATGCAACAAAAACCTAAATAAAGTAAGAATAGGCACAACTACAGTAAAAGCAGATGAATAAAGTGCAATTTCTTTAGTTTCAGAATGTCATAGACCATCTCCATAGCTACTCATATTTGACTATGTCCCTATTTGTCTCTGTCCCCCTCAGCATTTGTTTATGGCTTTTTGGTGCTGTTGGCTAAGGTTAAATTGGATATACCTTTTCAGCTGGGTAATGATAATGTGCTGTGTGTTCCCACCACATAAATCATAATGAATACATGTTCTGACAAGAACATGTTTCACAGTAATCTGTGTCCCCCTTATAATACACACACACACACACACACACACACACACACACACACACACACACACACACATACATATATATATAGGTATAGATAAATAGATATATATATATATATATATATATATATATATATATATATATATATATATATATATATATATATATATATATATATAGAGAGAGAGAGAGAGAGAGAGAGAGAAAGAGAGATAAATATAGATATATAGATACAGATAGGTATATAGGGATATAGGATATGTATATATATATATATATATATATATATATATATATATATATATATATATATATATATATATATATATATATATATATATATATATATATATATATATATATTTATATATATATTTATATATATTGGTACGTAAAACTCATTTCAACTAAAACTCATTTCACTGACAAGTAGTATAGTAAGGCAAGACAAAGGTATATGTCCTTTTCCCCACTGTAGTGCGATCCTGGTGTTAGTATATATAGTTAGGGGGTGTGGGGGATGCAGCCCCCCACATTAGGGGATGTGGGGGGTGTAGCCCTCCACTTACTTTGATTTTATGTGTCTGGTTTTATTTTACATTATTTGCTAAAGTCAACTAGGTGAGGGCTATGTCCCCCACACTCCCCTTTAATATTTATACTAACACCCAGATCGCACTACAGTGGGGAAAAGGACATATATCATTGAATTGCTTTAGAGTACTACTTGTCAGCAAAATGAGTTTTAGGTGAAATGAGTTTTAGGTGAAATGAACTTTCGGTGATTTGGTCTTGGTGAAATGAGTTTAGGTGAAATGAGTTTTAGGTGAAGTGATACGTATATATATATATATATATATATATATATATATATATATATATATATATACAGATTGATAGAGATTTGTCAGCTATTGTATTCTCTTGAATAATTGCCTGAGATTTTATAGGTGAACATGTGGTGAGCTGTGCCAGACACCTATACAGACATATAACTTCAAGGGATGCTTTCATGATTATGTGACAGTCAAATGAGTGATGGAGTAAGGTAACTATTCATCAATGTTTGTTTGTTTGTCTTTCGGCTTTTCCCGGTTAGGGCTCGCCACAGCCGAACTCTGGTCTGCTAATGACTGGCAGTAAATTTTCACGAACACTGAGGTGCCAGCTCGATGTTCAACCTTCAATGAAGGCACGCCCATTTATGCAAGTCTTTTGAATGCCTACCCAACTGCAGGGAGGACATGCAGACCCCACACAGAAGGCACTCCCTGCACACCAGCCGAGAATCGAAGGAGAGAACCTCTTGCTGTGAGGCATCAATATTATGCATTAAGTAGCTGAGGACAGCATCTAAGAAGCAGGGTGCTGAAGCTTGAGATGTGCATAATTTACTGCCCATAAGTTTCTCGAAAGTTATTTTTCCTAGTAAGCAAAGTGTTGTCAACATAATTTACAAAACAAAGAGGCATTTGTGATGCTTAGTGAATATCATATCTGTATGACACAAATATGATGCACAGAGCCCCTGTCAGCTCTAGATATTAGATATTTTCAGGGAGATAAGCTGCATTTGACACGGGATCAGAGACAGCGCGTGGCAATATTGCACCTATACCATTTGAATTTGCTGTTTACAAGAGATGGCAAGTAAACGGTGTCATCATGTTGTACATTGCAATACTCATTGTATAGCTTCTTTGTAAATATTTTATGCTTCATGTTGTCACCTCACAGCAAGACGTTGTCCCGTTCGATTCTCAGCTAGAGCATCTTCTGTGTGGAGGCATACGTGAATGGGGCGTGCCTTCGTTGAAGGTTGTACATCAGGGCTGGTAACCCGGTACGTAAAAATCCACTACCAATCATTAGCAGACCAGAGTTCTGCTGTGGCGACCCCTAACCGGGAAAAGCCGAAAGACACAAACAAATTTAAAGTGTCATGCCTTCCACTGGTCTATAGCATCTATGAATTAGGCGCAGTCCAATAACTGCATACTTTTTTAGATTTGTTTATATGTTAGTTGAAACTCTTCTTCTCTCAAAGTCAAGTGACATCCCACAGAGTGTTTTTGTCTTAGACAGATAGTTGCAATCAGCAGCCTACTGCATAGGAAAAGAGAGATGCAGTTGTCTTTGTCTGTATGAAAAACAGACTTTTTCTTTCATTGTTCAAACACCATTGTGACCCTTTGAATTCAAAATGGCACCTGTAGTGTTGGTTTTCACTCTAACTGTAGGTAATTTCTGATTTATTGCTTTTCTCCTCTATAAGTATTTTTTATTACATTAGTTCTAAGTGCTGTAGTATAACCGCACTGCTGTAGACATAGCTTTTGTATGCATTGTGCAAATGCAATGCATTATATTTCCACTGTGCAGTCAATCTTATGGTCTTCATCAGAATATTCAAAATATTCATTTGGAAAATTTAAGTGGGAAAAAGATTTATGGCTATAAACTATTTTAAATGGTCAGAATCTAGGGCAAATCTTGTTATGGCAAGTAAGATAGCACTCAATACTGTTTTTGTTTGATGGTACGTATTCTTTTGGTTCTGCCATAAACTGTTCCATAATGCTCGGTTAGAGCTACAGCCAAATGATCCAAGCTGCATCAAGTTTCAGCTGTACAAAAAGTAAACAAAAAGCATTTTCTGTAGGAACAAACTCCATGCATTCTTCTTCACTCACTTATTTTTTTTATATACTAACTGAATTGTTGCATACTGACAGAGAAAAGTGAAGTAAAAAAAAGTGTGACTCAGTACTGGCACTGTAACAGAAACAGTTCCAAATGTGCTCCTCAGTGTGAAACAAGCAATCATTGAGTTGAAACTTATGGAACTGTGATATGCAAACTGCAACCTCATCTACTTTATACCCAACCAATATATTTCAGAGATGTATACTTTCTAAAACCATAAATCCATAAAGAGGTAAACATACAGCCTGAAAACATGCTACATCCCCAAGTCTGATGAGGCTGCTCAGGCAAAGAAGAAAGCAAACAGCAGACAGTGCACACAAGATATCCTATACTTCTCATGCACAATCAGTTGTATCCCATACTGAGTTCCTTTTTACAAACCCGTCAGTCTATCCCAACAATGAATGAAGAGAAGAACTTAACCATTATTTGCCCACAATGATGATGAAATGTCAAGGGGTCTCCGACTCTTTTACAGAAAGCATTCTTCCTCAGTAAAAGCGTTAGGGATTTATCCTAATAAAGATCTCTCACTGTCCAACATAAAGATCATGGTGGATTATAAAACTACTAACAATTCCAGTACGTTCTGCCTCTGACTAAAATTAGAGTTTTTTTCTTATTAAATGTTTGTCTAAATGACAAAATGTTTCATAGTACACAATTATTAGGCAACATGGATAATTTGGATGCCATGGGTCGAAAATCCATCAGAACTATCACTGCAGAATATCAGGATGGCACTGAAGAGCATGAAAACTGTGCTGGCCAAACCAAAAACAAAATTTGCCAATTGTTTTTTTTTTCTTTACCTCCAAGGTGATTAGTCATTATCATATGAAGGTATGTCTGAAATCACTGTATATTTGCTCTCCTTAGAGAAAGGTGATTGTCATTTTTTTTGTTTCGGCTTTTTTTTTCTTTGACCCATATATATTCAAGTTCTTCTGTCCAGTAAAGTAACACAAGCTCTTATTGCTAATACTATTTCCATTTTAAACTTGATGAGTATTTTTGTATGAAATTTGATCAAATTGTGAGAACTACAGTTGTACAAACTCTTTCTAGTTAGACAGCATTTAAGGACTTTAATTAAACCCCAAAGGATTAATTTCACTAATCATTTATGAATGATTAACTATTGGAACAAAACCAAGCACAATACAAAGCTTTTTTTACAAATGTTTACTCAGTTCCCACATAAAAACAACATAAATGCTCCCCAAGTCCCCCTGCTGTGGAAACATATTAATATAGCCACAGTCAGTACCCCTTAGATGAAGTCCCTCCACTTTCCCAAACATGAGTAGTGCATTTGATCAACATTTGTAACATCACAGCCAGTAATGTCACTGCACTTTCCACAAAGTGTAGTACACTTTGAAAACCACCATTATAGATGAAATGACCACTTAATATGTATTACATGTTTTCAGTTTTTGAATATGATCAATTTTCTCTGACACTCTGAAAAGCATAAAGGGTATCCAAAAATTAATTATATAAGCATATGTGGAATTCTGCTCATATCTGCATTACTTTTGCCCTTTCAGGATGTTTATCCTTTAACCACTGCTGTGTGACAACTCTGCCCCAACAAAGCAGATTTGTGAACTGTTTTTGGTTTGTTTTATTGTTTATTTCACTATTTTGCATGTTTGGTTCTAATCTTTGATTGGTGTTCACCTCTGTATTTCATCTTTCATCATTATTGCATTGCTTGTTTGTAGATTTCCCATTTGGGCATGAACCTCAATAATAGCATAATGGAGTCACCCTTGGGTTATCTCCATCTCTAAATTGCCCTGAAGGAATTCACCCAGTTCTGAGCCATTCCACAACTCACTCTTCCTTCACAGTTTTTCACTCTTTCTCACTCTCCCCACCTGTAGTTTACAGACCCTGATACATTTATGTAAATACTCTCATTATAGCCTCCATACAATTTTAATATCATCATTTCTTGCTAATATCATCACCCAACCCTTCTCTTTTTCATGTCCATTAATGTATGTCTTAATAGTTGTGTACATATCTTTCCCCAAGCTAACCATACCATTCACTTCCAACCTAAATCTACTAGTAACTTAAAATCTACTTTATCCACAACCACATACTTATCACCATATCACCACTTCTGCCTTATCTGCCTTTCATCATGTCCTTTCTTTTTAACTTCAGCTGTAATATTTGTTCTATCTCCTGAATCTCCTTCTCATCTCTCCATCATTGCTTCCCATGTTAGCCCATAATGCCACCCCTCCAGATCACTGTGAGCTTATCTCTCCACAGTCCTAATCCTTCACTACATCATGCTTGTTATCCACTCTGACAAGTCATGCATTGCTTGCAATCATTTGGATTAGTCTACTGCACTCATACTGATTCTACTTCCATTTCAAACGGGCCTTTTTCCTCATCTCAAAGTTGACCTTCCATAGAGCATTTCCAGAAAGTCCCCATTCCGATGTATTAATTCAAAGTAACAGTTCCTTACCCAAGCAGCCTACCAGCATTTCATTAGTTGACTATATTGTCATTTGTCAATGCACCATCCCATCAACATTCATGTAACTGATGATGGAATATTGATCATCCATACCACAGTAAATACATATTATTAATGCACATCCTATCACAAAAGGAAACCAAATAGTTCCCTTACATGCACAGGAAAATCAGACTTTCTGTCTAATAAGAGTGCAGAAAAATATTCCCATGCAAACATTCATGGGTGGGGAAGGGATCTTTCGTATGTATACTAACTCCGTGGTTGCACAATCACAACCAGTGTGAAATGACCAATATTTGTCTGTGGTTTACTAAATGTGAGTTAACTATAGCACAGGTTAATAATTTGTGTTTTTTACAGATAATGACATCTCTCTGCTCATTGATAACCTGTATAGCTAACAACCTGTTTGGAAACCAATAAATTATATTTACCTGTCTATTTGTATCTCTTAAAACACTGAATCCGTCCATTTTCACATTTTTGACCCCACCCTAACCCACATCCTGTACATTGCTAATTGGAGCTGTTTCTGACCCTGCTAAAGAATATTTCCCACCTCAAACAGCCCAGCCAAAATGACACCCAACACCACATTATCACTGCCTGCCACTATAACTCTATCATCCTTGTCCATCACTACTTATGAGGCACAAAAGGTTTTAACAATCTACATGTCATTTCTGTAAGACATACCTCTCAAATGTCCCTGATTTTGTGGAACATACTTTTGTTCTGTCACTCGTGATTTTTTTTTTATTTTCTGGTAAATTGCTGATGATTACAGTCAGTAAATAAAACATATATTAATGTTTCATACTTCATATGCTTCACTAAATGCATGTTGATGCACAAATTGCTGTTCTAGTAGCTTTCTAAGTAAAACAGAGTAATATTTATAAATCATCCTTGATTTTGATGCTTTGGATTCAAATTAATTTTGGCTTTGTCCAGATTTCTTGAGCATAGAAGTTTGAGCTATGACATAATGTCCATAGCAGGAGCCTACAACTAAACCTGTGCCCACTAGACAACAACTAATGATCACTTATGTGCCTGTTTTACTCCTATTAGACTAGATCTGGAACCCTCTCTAGGCTGTTGTTAACCAGTACCGTGACTCTCCTCTTACCTTATCTTTTATAACAATCAGCTACCCACATTTTAACCCACCAGTTCTTCACTTATTAGCTTTAAACTTTGAAAAATTTGTCAAGTGGTGCCTCACAATCCCTTCTGGATCTCCACAGAATGCTAATGACCACTGTATACTACATATGATTATTTAAACTTATAATATTCACTGTCCTTACCTTAAGTTTCTTATTTTCTTCTAGCGCTTCACCCTCCAGCTCCCCTCCTTCTACCTCCTACCCCCAAACCCTCCCCTTATTCTACTCCCCCCAACCCTCTCAAAGACCTTGACATTGATTCTAGATTATTGATTATATGAGCAATTATCAGCAGAGAACCAGTACTCACCACTCCATCTCTACCAGAATTAAAAAGTAATGCTGGTAAGCTGAATAAATGAAATGCCACTGCCCCCAGGCTGCATTCTTCATGTTATTTCAAGCTTCATCTTTTACCCAAATTGCTCTAACCTCAACCTTGGTATTCTTCTCCACAGAAACATTTCTCTCTCATACACTCTGCTTTTTATTCTTTATTCACCTTCAGATTTCCTGTTGCTAACCTATGATTCAATAAACAATCTGCATTCACTCTCTTCCGCCAATTTCTCATTATCTCTGCTGCCTTTCATACACCTCTTCAATGCTTCCAGTCTTTTCATTCCTGTTCTTGCATTCACACCATTTACTTTTTGCCCTTCTAATTTTTTCTGTTTTCTTATTACCTGAACCCACAAAAGGAGTTATCATCCCCTTTCATAGTCTTTATATCCACCTTTCTCTCTGCAACACACATGCAGTAAAAATAAGCAACAGATGAAGTGCAAAAACACACTGTCTTTGAAAAATACCTAATTTTTATATCAGAAAGCTCTTTTAATACTCAAACTGTGGATTTTTGCTGTTATACATTTACTTTGGAGCAATAGTTTGTGTGCACAACTGGTAATAACATTCTGCTTGACAGAAGTATGAACATTGCTCTTTTTTGTTTTTACAGTTTATTTTACAGTTTAGGATTATGTATACGATATGACTTCTTGGCTAAAGGGATACAAAAAAGTCAGAAAGCTCTAGGTGTGATGGCATATAATGACTACTTGGCCCACACAGTTTGCAGTTTTGCTGTCTTCTGGATAAGAGTCTACACTTATCATTGTGACTAAGTTGTCTAGAAAACAGCTTATTGCCCCAAATGTTGTAAGGAAAACTTTTTGTTTGTCCCACATATTCTTAATGTTTCCAATTACTTTGACCCATATTATTTCAATACAAAGGGTGTAGCAATAATAGTCTCCTCTTTCTGTCAAAGTGAACCCAATTATTTTCTGTGATTTGTCAACCTTATTTCTTCAAAGTGTGTCCTCGTGTAGTCATTTATTTCTCTGCCTCTCTGTCTGTCTGTCTCACTCTGTTTTTGAAGTATGTCATTTGTTTGGATCCATTCGCACTTCTTAAGGTAAATAACTGTTTGTTTTCATATTCATCCTTATCCTTTTCTCTTTAGATGAAATATTAAACAGGAAAATCTCTCCTAGTCTATCACTGTGTTACTTCTTAAGGAGCATACATTGCACCATTTATGTGGCCTTTATAAACTGTGTCTGGCTTTCCTATATACTTATAACAGTTTAATCTGTAGATATACATGAAGTACTTAAGATGGAGTCCCACAACTACGCTACTTATAGGTTCATAGGTTCATAGGTTCATACTAGGCTATCTGCCCTAGGGCATTTATAAGCCTAGCCAGAGTTGTGTGGCTTTCACCACCCCTTAGGTTGAAGAATACTATACCCATTAGTTTGCCGTGCCTCTGTCCAGCAGTGATACAGAGATGATCCCCAGGGTAAACCTACGATCTCCCATCCACTGGTCAAGATTCCTCTTGAACAGAGCCAGCGAGGTGCTCTGTCTCACATGGATCGGGATTCTGTTCCACAGCATAGGGAGTCTCTGGGTGATGAATCTGTCCCTCCAGCACGTCCTATTTATATCCATGTTGAGGTTTAAGTCTCTTGCTCTTGTGGCTCTGGTGGATTTGGATTTTTTGAGGTGGAGCATGTCCATTAATTCCGGGTTGGACATAGCCTTGTATGTGAGGCACAGGCCACCTCTGAGCAGATGGTATGCGACTGAATAGAGCTGGAGTTTCTTCAGTCGGGCAGCATATGGCATATTTTTGAGCCCCTTTATCCTTTTGGTGAGGAACTTTTGGGGTATTTCCAATTGCTGCAGGTGTCGGGTAAGATACATTCCGAATGGGGCATTGTACTCAATCATTGGTCTGATAAGTGAAGAGTACAGGGGAACAATGACCTCCCTTGATCTGGATGTGAATCCCTTCATAATCAGGTGGGCAATGTAGAAGGTCCTCCTAACCACTTTGGCAATGTGAGTGTCAAAAGAAAGGTTACTGTCAACTTGGGTCCCCAGGTCCCTGATAACCTCTTCTGTGCTTAATGGATTGCCACCTATGTGGTAACTTGGGGTTAAATTTGTTTTTACCAAAGGGTATGACTATACATTTTTTGGCGTTTAGCTTAAGGCCATGGCTCTGGCACCAGTTATCCGTTTCTATGAGACCTCTCTGAAGGATATCTGTGTCTGATGGATTTTCAACTATGGCGCCCAGTTTGCAGTCATCTGCAAACTTTGTCAGCCACAATCCTCCTATGTTTGCCTGCACTTCTGAAAAGTAGATGCCAAACAAGAGGGGGCCCAGGACTGAGCCCTGTGGGACACCGCTTGTGACCGGCTTGAGTCTGACATGGCACCAGCAACTCTAACCCTGTGGGTTCTGTCCTTGAGCCAGTTTGCAACCCATCTTGTGACATATGGGTTTACATTTAAGCTGGTGAGCTTTTCTATGATACCCGAGTGGGGTATTGTGTGAAAGCTTTTGCAAGGTCAAGGTAGGCTGTGTGAACTGCCTTACCCTCATCAATGGCCTTGGTGACTGTTTCAAAAAGTCGACCAAGTTCAAGAGGCATGATCTGCCCTTGACAAAGCCGAATTGGGTAGGATCCAATGTCTGTAGGTCCCCTATGTCTTTATTTATGAGTTCCATTATGATCCTCTCCATAGCTTTGCAGACCAGGCTTGTTAAGCTTATGGGGCGGTAATTACCAGTGTCCATAGAAGCACCGCCTTTGTGGAGTGGGACCACAGTTGCCGATGCCACTCTTTGGGTACGTATCCTGTGGTAAGGCTAAGATTAAACAGCAGCCTTATGTGTGGGTTTAGTTCCTCATTGAGTTCATGTAGCACACAGCCGGGGACACCATCCGGTCCCATTGATGCTGTGTTTTTAGCTTTAGAGAGAGCAGCTCTCACCTGGGCATTTGAGATGATTGGGAGGCTACACTCTGCTGGGATAGATATTTCTCCTTTGGGGAGGGAGGAGAAATTTTCACTGAACCTGTCTGCCAGTATGTTTGCAATGTCTGTGGGTTCAGTGATTTTTGTATCATTTTGGACTAATTCTGAGCATATCTGGGAGTTTCCACCCAGATTTCTAACATAGCTAAAGAAGGCCTTATGATTGTCTTTTGAGTCCTTGGCGATTTTTCTCTCAAAGTTGGCCTTGGATGATTTTATGAGTGATCATAGTTTTTTACTGGTATTGATCAGAGATGTCTTCCCTTTTAGGGATTTTGCTCTATCTTGTAGTAGCTTTCTCCTCTTGTTGTAAAGTTTGTTTATGGCTGGGGTCCACCAGATCAGGCGCTTGCCTTTGGTGGAAAGGGTCTTGATTTTATTTGGGATTGCTTGATCCATGCAATCCTGGAGGTGCTCGTAGAAAGCATTTGTAAGGGATTCAGCAGCGTGGGTTGTGGTTTCCAATGGCTCAGGGGCCTTGAAGGATACCACACCAGTCTTAAGAAGTGTGAAGTTGGCTTTTGAGAAGTTCTTCACTGTGGTCTTTTTTGTTGGGGGTGGGGGCGGTATGTGGATCTCCAGTGAGATTAGTTTATGGTCTGATCTCACCAATGAGGGATATACTTCCGGTGTGGAGCATTTTGTCCCCATGTTTGTGATGATCAGGTCTAGTATATTTTCACCTCTTGTGGGAATGGTGACAAGTTGTTTCATAGCATTTGAGTTTATGAACTCCAGGAACCTTTGGGCTAGGGTATTGGGGCTTGAGTAATGTTCCCAGTCTATGTTTGGGTAGTTGAAGTCACCCAATATGATGGTGTTTGGAGAGATATTTATACTCTCCAGTGTCTTCAGGAAGGCTGTGTGGGGTTCCTGAGTTTGAGAGGGTGGCCTGTAACATGCTACAAACCGTAGAGCAGTTTTGCCTATGGTTAATTGCACCTGAATGGTCTCTGATGCTTCGTGAGTTGCCACCAGCCTGGAGGTGTGGGTATCCTTGATGAATATGGATACACCCCCTCCTTTTGTGGTACGGTCCAGGTTTTGGGGCCAGAACGCATGATATGAGGTAAAACCTGATAGTGCCGGGGTGCTCTCAGGAGCCTTGAACCAGGTTTCAGTCACAGCACAGACATCGATGTTCTCCATACTGAGGAGGGCTTCGAGGGCATGCATCTTGAGATTTAGACTTCTGGCATTGAGCAGCATTACCCTTAGTTTTTTTCCATTATTGTTTTCTAGGGCGGTGGGTTTAGAATTTGAGCATTGTCTAAAAAAGGCACTATGTGGATGGCAAGAGCCTTTGCCAATATCCGGAAACCCAGGGGTGACAGGTGCAAGCAGTCCCTTGTGAAGCAGCGTGGCTTGTCAAGCATGTCATTCCAGGCAGACAGACATTGGATCCCCTTAGAATGACACCAGAAATTAAGCCAATTATTAAAACTGATCATTTTGTCTCTGTATTGTGGCATCATTCTTGGTGAAGGTAGGATACTGCTCAGGGTCAGGGTCATACCAGCCTGGGCTACATAATCTGAGAGCTCCTTTATGTCTCTTTTCATGTAGTCCAGGGAGGTACGTCTCAAGTCATTCACACCGGCATGGACAATGACTGAGTCATACTTGTACTTGCTGTGGAGTGACCTGATTGCTTGTGTTATGTGGCGGATTCTAGAGCCCAACAGGCAGCTTACTGTGACCCTCTCCTTGTTCAGTCTGGTGAGTGGGACATCAGTGTGTCTGACTATGGAGTCACCTATGGCAAGTGTGTCTGGCATTGTGTTTGGCCTTAAGGGCTGTGACTGATTTGCACACTGACTTTGTGATCTATGTGTTGCTTGTGTTATGTCATGAGGTGGCAGTTGTTTGGGTGTCTGCTTTGGAGGCCTCTGCTGTTTTGGTAGATTTTTGATCAGTGCCTCTGAGTATGTCTTTGTGTGTTTATGTGTTTGATTTGTAGTTGTGATAGTTCTATGTGAGACTGGGTTTATGGTGTGTGTGGTTACCTTCTCCTCCTGTCTGGTTTTGCCAGTCCTGAGTTGAGAGAGCTCAGCCTCCAGTTTGGCTATATAGTTGCATCTCTCACATGTATTTGTGTTTTGTGGGAGGAGGAGAGGGTTGTCTGTGTACATGAGGCAATTGTAACATTGCCTCAATATTCCCAGATTCACCAGCTGAACAGGAGAGGACGCTAGCAACTGACCCTTTGACATGCTAGAAGAAATGAAAAAGTTTGCTGTGTAACTGAGTCAGAAAGGACCTATAGGGAAGTGGGTACTCAAGGGGGTTTTAAGCTAGTGAAGTACTTTGTATAATATAGAAGTGCTTTACCTGACTAAAAAATGCTTTAGGAACAAGTGCTGAGCTTTACAGATAGAGAATAGACTGTTTAGATTACAAGTAGAGCAGTTCTAAGGGAAAAAATGAAGAGCAGACTTTACGGAGCCAGAAATAGTTTAACGTTGTTTACCGGTGCTGCCCGATGGTGCTCTAGTGGCAACTCCGCGCTAAATGCACAAAAGGTAATAAGTCAGTAGTACAGGCTAGCACACTTTAGTGGGCAGCCAAACCATTAAATTAAACAGCAAACAAACACTTTCAACTTGAATTAGACTAATTTCAACTAAAATGTACTTTTAAGTGCAGATAATAAGAAATGCAGTAAATAACTATGAAAACAGTTAAAGCTTGCTCTAGGTAAGCAGTAGAAGGTAAAACAAATATAAAAAACAGCAGGATACTTAATCAGGAAAGCAGTCACTTTTTTCAGTTCTCTGTAGACAGGAAGACTCAACAGGACCATGTGGAGCTGTGTCTGAGCAATATGGCTTCAAAAAAATGCCAGAGGCAGATTTTAACCAGGGAACTTCAAAAGAACTAGAAATGGTCCAAAATGACCAATTACTACAGCTTCTTGTGCTGAGGTCACTTCCCTCAAGGACAGGTAGGCTACTCAAGGCTCCCCACTCCCACTGGTGAGCTAAGAAACTTCCTTCTATCCAAGTAAGGCAATGGGCAACACAGGAACTACAACACAGCCCAGGATACAGCAAGGCCTGTAAACTGGTCTAACTAGTTTTGAATAATAGCTTTGTGTTTTCTGCTGTAACTGTTTCACTCTCTTCCCATGTAACCCCAGTGCAAATAGCAAGCCTCTCATCTGCACAGCCATATCCAATAATCTTTACATGGTCTTAACCTTCTATGCGTACATATAGCTATTCTCATTTTCATCCACACAGAAAGCATGTTAGCTTCGTACTGCCCACCAATGATACCATTGACTCTTGCCCTAACTCATAAAGGCCAAGACTTGACATTGAGAACAATTGCATCAAAGGGCAAGGCACTATTCTCCCCTAACTTTATTACTAATCATAGCAAGTATGCTCTTCCCCCATTATTTACTTTTTCTGATTAATCCTCCAGTTTATTAACAGCATATGAATTAGGTTTTATTTAACCTGGCAGTCATCCAGTGTTTTTATGTAGTTTGCTTATTTAGTTATAATCAATACCTTCCTAAATTTCTGTGACACGATAGGCAATTTTACAAAGTCATAGTCCACCTCAACCAGTCATTATCAGGAATTATATAATAATGGTCTTAATTATTCAAAAACATGCTCGCTGATTGGACAGACCAATCAGCATGCCCATTGTAAGTTGAACATTTCCCAATGTGCTAGCAGGACAATTTAAACTACTAAAAACAATTCCTTATGCTACTACACACAAAATCCAGCAACATTAAAATAATAAATAAATAAAAAGAACTTCCCTGATCTCAATAATTGAAGCATCCTTCCAAGCAGCTTCACAGACATAAGGACATACGACATAAGGACATTGCTCCGTAGGCACCTCACAGGACTCCTCTGTACCTGCTCAAAAAAAACAAAAAAGTGAACAGTCGGCTTCTGTATAAAAGGGCTCAAGAGCCCTTAAAACCTAGCCATTTTACCCAGATTTTACCCAATTTTTTAATCCTAGGGGAAATATAACAAGGGTCAATAAGTTGTCCATAATGGACATGGGCAGCACCACCCCAGGAGTAAATTTACGATTTCCCACCATTAGTCCAGATTGCTCTTGAAGATGGTCAGGTATGGGCTCTGCTTCACATGAACAGGAAGACTATTTTAGTGGAGGGGCAATCTCTGGGACACATATCTGTTTCTCCAGAATGATCTATTCATGTCAGAGATCAGGTTTAGATCTTTGGAGCAGGTAGCCCTAATGCAGGTAGATTTGTGAATATGTAACATTTCCATCAGGGGTGGGTCAGAGACTGCCTTGTAAGTCAGGCACAGATCACTCCTCAGTAACTGCATATGACATGTTTGCTGTCATTGTACTCGATTTTAGTCTGATAAGGGACAAATGCAGTGGTACTATGACATTCTTAGATCTGGATGCCATGCCCTTATTTATAAGCTGAGCCACTGAGAAGGATTTCCTCACCACCGTGGGCACATGGTGTCAAAGTTCAGATTATTATCTATCTGAGTACCCAGATCTCTCACCATTGGGTCCATTCTTAGAGATGTGCTATCAATGTTGTGATTTTCAGGGATATTTGATTTCCTAAATGATATTATTATGTACTTCTTTGCATTTAGTTTGAGGCCATGGCTCTGACACCAGTTATTAGTCTGCCTCAGACCTTTCTGTAAGATATCAGCACTGTTTGGGGAGTCATTGAATCCCCCCAATTTCCAGTCATCAAATAACTCAATCAGTTAAAGGCCATCTGCATTTGCACTGACATTTGAGAAGTATATCCCAAACAGGAAAGGGCCCAACACTGAGCCCTGTGGCACACCACTGCTGACTGGTCTGTTCCTGGATATGGATTTCCCCACTCTAACAACATGTGTCCTACCCATGATAAATTTGGCTATCCATTTGGTGATGTAGAAGTTTATGGCCAGTTTTGTGAGTTTGTCTCTAATACCCGAATGGGGTGTTGTGTCAAATGCCTTCACCAGGTCCAAGTAAGTGGTATGCACTGTCTTACCCACATCCATGGTCTTGGTGACTTTCTCAAAGAAATCCACTAGATTAAGGAGGTACGACCTGCACTTGAAGAAGCCAGACTGGGTTGGGTCTAGAGTTTGGAGATTTCCTATATCATTGCTAATCAGGTCTATGATTATCCTTTCCATAGCCTTACATATGAGGCTAGTCAGACTGGGTCTGATATTGTCAGCACCACAACATCGTAAACGGAAATCTCTGTAGGGGGAGATTTCCATTAACCTCAATGTAGTGCAGTCTCGGAGTTGGAATATTTAAGTAGGGGGGGTGTGGGGAGTGCAGGGTGGCTTTCCCCCCTGCCTACGCTAGTTAGTTTGTATTTTTATTTGCTTTGTTTTTTTAAACGTTATTCAATGTTTTACTACATCGATCATTAGAGGTAGACCTTTAGTGAGTCGATGTACTAAGATTTCAATAACATGATATAGATGCTTCAGACTTATGGGTCAGTAGTTTCCTGGGTTAGTTGATGGTCGCCGCTTTAGGAATGACTGTTGCTGTCTTGCGCTCCACTCTGCTGGGAGAAGCTTCCCTGTAGATTGTGTTTAAATGGAGATCCAAGTAGGTCTGTTAGGTCATGTTTCAATCTATTTAATAGGTACCCTGGGATTCTGTGAGGGCCCACTGATGCTGTGTTTCTAGCTTTAGAGAGGACAATGACAACCTGTTCTTTTGTGATAAAAGGCAAAGGAATGACAGGGGGTATTTCATGGGGAATGACTGGAGCAGATGAGGAGTTTGCTAATTGTTCTGGCTGGGTATAGGTACTGCCATCTGTACATACAGCCAACTCAGCACATTTTTGAGTTTCTCCCTTAAGATTTCGGACATAACTAAATTTTTTTTCTGGTTATCCTTTGCTTGGGAGGCTATTTTGGTCTCTTATTTAGCTTTTGAAGACTGACTAGTTCTCTCATTTCCCTGTTGAGACTAATGAGGGATTTATTTCTCTGTTGTGCACTTTGCCACTTACACTTAGACAGGAATTTCTTCCTTCTGCTCTATATTTTCTTTATGCCAGAGGTCAACCATGGTGACTTGTTTTTTCAGCTAAACCTAGGTTTAGTTCTTCGAGGTACTGCCATTTCTATGCAGTTGTTTAAGTGATTGTACAGGGCATTTATGTATACTTCTGCATAGGTCTCCATGTATTTGGGGTTGGGGGAGTTTTAAAATTACCTATGTTATCACTTAATAATTTGCCTTGGAAAAATTCTTTAAGGTTTTAGGGACTGATGGGGGTTCATATTTATTTCAAAGGACACAGATTTATGATCTGATTTTGCCAACGAGAATATTGCACTAGGGCAGTGTAAGGCTCCCCCATGTTTGTGTGTATAATGTCAAGGATGCTGTTCTAGAGCATTTGCATTGACAAAGTCCAGAATCTCTGAGCCTGCATGTTAGTGGTTGTATAATTTTCCCAGTTTATGGAGGGGTAGTTAAAATCACCCATGCGTAGTGTGTTGGGCTAAATAGTAAGTGAGTCTAGTAACGTCAGGTATGCAGAATAGTTTTTGTGGCTCATGGATGGGGACCAATTCCTAGTGATGATATGGTGGAGGTTTTGCCTCTGGTCAGCTGGACATGGAGTAGCTTAAGTGAGTCGTCCTGCTTGACCAATCTAGAGATGTGATTGTTTTTTCATGTAAATGGAAACACCTCCTCTTTTCATTTTTGTTCCTTTTCAAAAGGTGGTCTGAATGTGTTTTAGGCATTGTAATCTTGCACTACTGGGGTGCTTTCCAAAACCTTGAACCACATCTCTGTAACTGCACAGATGTCAGAATTCTCCAGAGTGAGGAGAGCTTCCAGGGACTCCTAGCATTTAGCAGTACAGCTTTTAGATTGGTATTAGAAGAATTTGTTAACTTGCTAGATCTGTTGGTTTGACACTGCCTAAAAAAACATACTATGGGGGTGACTAATGCCTTGGTCAGTATTCAAAGACATAGCAGTGACAGGTGCAGATCAACTCTGACAAAACAGCATTGTCTGTTAATCATGTCATCCCAGGCTGACAAATACTGGTTTCCCCTGGAATGACACTAATAGCTAAAACAATAATTGAAGTCAATCATTTTCTGTTTGTATTGTGGTATCTTTCTTGGTGAGGCTAGAATGCTGCTCATAGCGAGGCTCATACCAGCCTGATATGTACTTAGAAAAGTTCATCATGTCTGTCTTGATATAGTCCAGGGAGGTATGCGTCAGGTGATTCATACCCATGTGTACTATGACTGAGTCATACTGGTACTTGTGGTTGAGTGACCTGAAGGCATGCATAATCTAATGAAACCTAGCCCCTGACAGGCAACTGACCATAACCCTCTCTTTTTCCAGCCTAGTGAGGGAGGCATCCATATGTCTCACAATGGAGTCTCCTATGAACAAGATGTTTGAAAGTGTGATGTCTTGCCTTACTGTCTTGCTTGTGGAGACGCTGTGATGTCTATTTGTATGTGTAGTGGTTGGTGTTTTCTTGGTTTTGTTTGCATGTAGTTTCTGAGGGTAGCATATGGGAGGCCTCTGATGTTTTGGTAAGTTAGTTGTGAGTACCTCCATATATGTGGGTTTATGTGTCTTATTTAGTGAGGGAAATGTACATGGTGTGTGTATGTGTGTGTGTGTGTGTGTGTGTGTGTGTGTGTGTGTGTGTGTGTGTGTGTGTGTGTGTGTGTGTGTGTGTGTGTGTGTGTGTGTGTGTGTGTGTGTGTGTGTGTGTGTGTGTGTGTGTGTGTGTGTGTGTTGACAACCTATTTGTAATTTGATTTGTCAGTATGTGAGAGTTGTGTCTCAGTTTTCATAGTGCAACTACATCTCTCACATATCGTGGTTGTTTGTCTGAAGTATCAGTGGTTGTCAGTGTACATGAGACAAATACTACATTGCCTCCGGATGCCCATGTCCACCAGGCTGGCCACAGACATAGCAGGAAAGTCCTAATCCATTGTTTAAAGTTTTTTTTACTATGGGTTTAACCAGGGAGAAGAGTGGGTAGATTTAACTGGAGTGGGATGATAGCACACGGTTGAAGAATGGGTACTGTACTTAGTGTAAACTGCAGCTATCCAACAAGGTGATTCTGTTCTGCATGCAATTCAGATGCTCCTAGACCAGCTGGGGGACTGGATAGATTTGCAGAGATAGTTATTGTAAGGGAAAGTTTAACTTGATAGCATTTGCGGCTAACAGGGTACTGCTAACTGCCACTGCATGAAGAGCAGCCTAGTGCAAGCACTGAACATATAAAGACTCAGAAAAACAAGCTTTCAGCCAGCAGCCAACTCAGATAGGTTTGCTTTAGCATACTTCTGTCACAAGAGTGTAGTCAGAAATCTCTCAATGTAAAAACGCTGGTTTTTAGACTTCAAGTGCAGGGAAAACACACTACTGTCCTGTAAAATTAGCAGACACAATGTAATTAAGTAAAACAGTTCAGCTTTGAAACTACTAATGTGCGAAAAATGTAACAATTAATACAGTATTCAGCAGTACAAAATGATACATATTTTCATTCTTTTTCTTTTATTTTCTCTTCTTATTTTCTCTCTTTTTTCACAGGTTCCTTTGAAACATCCCTAAAGCATACACACAGGAGGCTCATCCAATAAGCAGTCTGAGTTCACCATTTATTTAGGACAAACTATGTACCAACTCTGCCCTTGTGCTTTAATAAGTGTTAGGGGCATCCAGTCTTCAGGTTCCTATTGTGTTATTGCAGATGCGTTTTGTCGACTGAATCTTGATCTAACCTAAAAGAATGAAAAGGCAAAATAGTGAAGCAAAATAGCAAAGCGGCTTTTCAGCGAATTCCTTCCCTGGGAATGAATTTGCTTGGCCGCTTTCATTATTTTGCCGTTTTTGGTACTGTAGTGAGATCTCGGAGTTGGTATATATAAGTGGGGGGTGTGGGGGGCTGTTTTAAAGGTTTTTTTTTTTTTTTTTTATTTTATTTTTATTTTGGAATAGCAATTATTTTCCCTTAGAAAAAAATTGCTATTCTGACGTTTTGACATTGTAAGCTTTCGCTTACATGGGGTTGATTAATTGTCGTGCAATAATATAATATAGACCCCAGTCTTCAACATGCATTTTAGCCTGCATAGTGACTAGTCTGAAAACAAGTGCTTCACTGTCATAGTTTGTAAACAATAGCTTTATAGTGTAATCCCTCATCCACTGACATCCTGCTGGTCAGCTTTTACTCTCTGCTTCCTAATAGACACCTGCATTTACTCATACTGCTCTTACTCAAGCTATTTCTATTTTCTTATATTTTCTTCACTTCTTTTAGGCTTGCTTTTTCCATTATTTATATCCTCTTATCCTTCTTTAGTGGAACTGCATACCTTCAAGGAAGTCACCCTTGGTCTTCTCCCTTCTTTTCTTATTTCTACTTGCCTGATGTAGCTCGTCTAGTCACCATGTAATAGATGAGTCTTCGTGGGTTCTGTTCAAGCAGCTTCATTATGTACAAACACATGAGGATTGAGGCTTAATAACATTAACTTAGATAAACTTATATACAAACTAGTTATTACATTCATATATGCTCACTCTCTGGCTGCACTCTCAAAATGGCACTGAAGCTAGCATGTGCTTGCTATTTATATGCACGTTCAGTCCTTGAAATGCTTCTTAAAGATACAGCACAAATGCTCTGTTCTACATCCTCCCTCTTTGAGAAATAGGTTATGTGATATTAGCAATATCAGTTGACATGCAATCAATACAAATAATTCTATAAATAACGAACAAACAACGAATAAAACTATGAAGAAACCAAGGCAGTAGACTTGTCTGGAACGACCGTTTATTACTATAACTGAAAACTTAAAACTTAAGCAAGTTACAAAACATAATAATTCCAAAACACTAAGCGCTTTCATCCACCTCATCAGTGGGTTTCATCAGCACTTAGTGTTTTGGAATTATTACGTTTTGCTTAAGTTTTAAGTTTTCAATTATATTAATAAACGGTCGTACCAGACAAGTCAACTGCCTTGGTTTCTTCATACAAATAATTCTTTGTCATGCAATTACACAGAACTAGATATACATATATACAATTAAGTCCAGGTCACTGTGTATTGCTCACTAGGTATGGAAATGCAACCAAAATGTGTGACATAAAATTTAGAATCAGATTTAGCAACTGGGACTGTCTCTGCTGAATGTTCAACGTTAGGAACATCAGGAACATCATCAAAAATGGAAGTAGAAGTTAAGGCATGTTCTGCAACAGGAACATTGTCTGGATTGCTCTGAGATCTAGAGTCTGTATCACAGGAACAATGCTGCAATATCGATTCTGGTACAGGAAGAAGATGTCTGCGATTTCTCCTGTACTCTACACTCTCAGATTCTACGAAGTAGGATCTCATCTCAGTATATATACCTGTTACTTGACCAATCTGGTTGAAACCTTTTGACATTTGTATCTTCACTGTCTCTCCTTCTTTCAATGGACGAAGAAATCTGCTCGACTTATCATAGCTGGACTTCTGGAAAGAATGCTTCCTGAATTATTGGGCTCCAATGGTTCTGGCATTCTTAGCTTTAGGCCTCAACAAACTGGAACTAATAGGCAATGTTATTCTGGTTTGCCTGGACAGAAATCTTTGACCAGGCAAGCCAAGTATATCATCATGGGGTATGGTTCTGAGATTGAGTAAATTTAAAAAGATATTGTTTTTGTCACACTTTGACCTTTCAAGTAATTGCTTTGCACTCTGTACTGCATGTTCAGCTAGTCCATTTGACTGTGTATATTCTGGACTACTAGTAACATGTACGAAGTCCCATTCTCTTAAAATTTTCTGAAACAATTGACTATCAAATTGAGTACCATTGTCAGAAATAACTTTGTGTGGACTACTATGGACTGAGAATTGATGTTTCAACTTAGTGATAACAGCAGTGGATGTAAGGTTAGGTAGTAAATCGATCTCAAACCAGTTCAAATAAGAGTCTACCAATACTAACTAATGCTGATTGTTCCACTCAAATATATCAGTGGCTACTGTTGACCAAGTTAGTTCTGGAACTTGATTTAGCTGAAGTGTCTCTCTTTGCAAATGTGGTTTAGTTATTGCATACTGAACAAGAAGAAAGTACTTTATCAATGTCTTTTATTCATGCCTCTCAACCTGGAAACATTAAAAGTCTTGACAAAAGCCCATGAAAAATAGGGACAAATCTGTACGCAGATTAACATAAAATTTGTGTACATACTTATTTAACCCCAGCTGCTCCAATGGAATTGTGGGATATCAACTTTCAAACACAAACTGAAGAACAGACAATGAAAATATGGCCCCAGAGACCCAGACCCTGTAGTAAATGGTAATCATTTTCATTTAAATGTGTAGCAATGATGTTCACTGGGAAGGGAGGAAATGATGAACCTTAGGATTTTGTTTTCGGTGACTTGCAGTATGTGGGTTTTATGATAAAAGTAGGGCATTTAATGGTAGGCAATATTCTAATCTTAGCAAAATAATATTATAGTTTGCTAGGACCTCCAAAAGTCATTCTTCATGGCCTACTTGATCAGTAGCATAGCTACAGTTTGGGCTGCCCAGGGCTGTCTTTGAGTTTGTAGCCCTTCCCCGCCTCACAAAATCATGGTTGAATGGGGCCTCCCCATATACAGCCCTTCCCCCTGCAGCCATTCCAATGTCCCATTACTTGGCTATTTTCCCCCATTTACCATAAACAATGTAATGTGCATACAGCTTTACTTCTACAATGATTTGGATTTCATTTAAAAGTACATTTCACAGCACAAACACTAATAGACATCTGCTAAACAAAGCAATACAGTCTCACAATGAAAATAGACTTAGCATTAAAACTTCTCTGCCCTTGAAACTCACATTCATTGAAACAACACTGAAACCCACATTCAAAGAAAATACACCTGGCCAATGGCAGATAAAGATTAACTGTGGGCTGTTTTCAAATCATAGGCCCCTTGCACATGAAACATATTTGTGTTATTTGATAAACCTTCCTGATTGTATTAAATTATATTCTTGAATAATACAGTACAGTTGTTAGAAGGTGTTTTAAATTTAATGTTTCGAACATTTTTCCAGTAAACAATGAAACAAAATGCATGCACCAATAATGACAAAAATGCCCAATTCAGAACATTTCCATCATAAAAGTCTACTCAAACTTCTACAATCCACCAGTATCAATAAAAATGCACAATATCTACAGAAGTAAAATAAGTATGGGTGAATGTGTTTAGCAATAAAGTAGAAGTTTTAGATATTATTAGTAATAGTCCAAACATCACATACAGTAGAGGAAAGAACTTAAAAGATTCTTTTGAGAATAACAGCAATAGATAATCATACAATAAATCTAAGATGAGTAAGTGTGGGGCTTGCAAAACATGTAGATTTATTAATGACGGTCCATATGTATTGATACAGAATTACAATAAATCTATGAAATGCCCAGGACATGTGAATTGTAACACAAAAATGGTGGTGTATTTAGCTACTTGTTTATCATGTCCAGCATTTTATGTGGGAAAAACTGTAAGAAAATTGAAAGACCATATAATGGAACATAATAGGGACATTAAAAACAAAAGATCTACTAATTCTTTATATGTACACAGTACTAAATGTGAGGATTTTAAAAGATTTATATTTTTTGTAATAGACAGGATTCCATACAATGTTAATAAGGGGGGAGATGTCAACAATTTATTAGAAGCAAAAGAATGCGTATGGCAACTTAGACTCAATGCTAGTAGTATGCCAGGAATTAATGAACATGTCTCCATCTCCAGTATTTTAAAATACAAATCTTATTTAATATAAAGGGATTTTATATATTAATATTTTTAAGAAAATGGAGAAAGATTGTTATATAAATATATATATTTTTTTAATATATTTTAATATATTTATATATATATATTTATATAAAAGCATACATTTTATATTTATATTTAAATTATATTTTATATTTTATACCTTATATTTATATATTAATATACATAATACATTTATATACATTATATATATATAATATTTTAGTCTAGGTATAATGAGGCGTTGATTTTGTTGTGATAATGATTTTGTCTATGTGTCAAGTGTTAAGCAAGAATGGATTTGAAGCATAAATTTAAACAACTTGTATTTTAAACAGCTTGTATTTAATTGACCACATTCTCATTAATATGTATTAAATAAAAGTGGCTGATTTGTTGAATTTGAATTAGATAGGTTATATTAAGGAAGTGTATTAAAAGGAAGTTACTCTGATGAAACCCACTGATGAGATGGGTGAAAGCACTTAGTGTTTTGGAATTATTACGTTTTGTAACTTGCTTAAGTTTTAAGTTTTCAGTTATATTAATAAACGGTCGTACCAGACAAGTCGACTGCCTTGGTTTCTTCATAGTTTTATTCGTTGTTTGTTCGTTATTTAACTATAAAGAAGCTATAGCTGACAAGAGAATGATTATTTTTATTTGTAAATGTTGTTAGTTTAAAATAGAAAATGTAGACATTAGGGAAAGGAATGCAAAGAAGTTCTACCCAAGTGAAACAAACTAAAAAGGTTGTATAGGAAGGCTAAAATCTTGTATACACTGTTAGGCTAAATATATGGAAAAACTACAGGTATAATTTAGCAATAATCCATGACTGGGTGTAGGTAATGCAGGATAAATGGACTTTAGTGTTCTTTCACTATAAACTAACAACTGGTATGATATTTGATTATCATTAGAACAATTAGGTCAGTAGTACTTTTTATGCAAGAAATAAGGCATTTAGAATGTGCTTTAAAAATTTTCCTGACATAATTTTCAGTTGTGCCTCATTTACTATGCAGCATGAGATTGGTGGTTTTAAATGTTAATTGAAGTATATATATGCACTGATGCAGTTACCAGCCCACATCTGAGGAAGTTTTTGAAATGAAAATGTACTTGCATTTGGAGTGTTAGTGTGATTTCAGTGTTTTTTCCTGTGAAGCAAATGCTTAGATTAAACTATTTTAACAACTGAAAAGCTTTGTTCCTTGGGATTTCTATCCTGTGGATTTCTGTGGACTACACTGTTAAATCAACAACTACAAGGCTTGACTAAGTCATCCTGTCCATAAGCTTCATTGTGTTTTCTTCCAGGGTCTTGGCATATGTTTTTTTAGTTACTTTTTTGACCTGTTGGCATTTTCTGGTGAAACCCTTACTAGTAATACACCACCAATCTCAGCTCCTTCTCCAATCCTTCCTGTCATTTTGGAGCCCTTGGATCTAAGTCTCCCAGGACCATCTGGATTGGATCTGAAGAGCATAGTATCTTTGGCTGTGAGGCTTTCTCTGAGGGCAGTGGCTCCAAGTGTTTCAGAGTTGGAAGATTCTTGGAGCTAAAACATCCTTGTCTTATCTGAGGCATTAGAGACAACATCAAAGTTGTCAGAGCCATCTCTGCCCCGTGGAACTTTGGCATTGGATAGCTCAGCTCTGACCTCTACCTCAGGTGGATTGCCTTCAGGGTATGTGTGAGCAGATAGGGCAGAAGTATGCTTTCTTGGCTCCGTTGACTTTCCACTCCCCAGAGAGTCTGCCTTTGAGGTAGTAGAGAGAGTGTTCTCTGCTTCTGCAGGACAGACAGTTCCTCCCTCCATGGATCTTCCTTCTAGATCCCCAATTTCTCTGTGCCTTGAGCCCCATCATTTTACTCCACAGGGACAGCCAGCACAAAGTCTCCAGGCTACCCTGTACAATATTATTATTTATTTTGATACTTCTCTGAGCACCCCACCAAAGAAGTCCCTAGGAAGAGGAAGTGCAAGAGGAGGCACTTGGATTACCTTTAAGATTCAGTCACTGAAGATAAAGAGTTCAGGGATGGAGGAGGTACCCAAGATCACCACCCAAAGATGTCTCATTTGGAGACACCTTAGCGATCCTTAAGCACAGGGGTGGTTGGTCTACTGGTAACCCTTTCCAAGAGGAGTTGATATTCCTGGAGGCTTTTGGGTATGGTCCATCTACCTCCTGGTTGACTCCACCAGCTGAAGAGCTCATTGACTTGATCCCTAAGTGGGCTTGGAATGAACCAGACACAGCTGAGCCAATCCCAAAAAGGCCAGACCAGATTTTGGGTTCCACTTTCAGGAAGGGAATTTCGGAGCAAGGGAGTACCCATACATGCTATGGTTGTGAAGGTGGCCACCAAGAAAGAACTTGTGGAGCAGAGTTCTTCTGTACATCCCCTAACATGGAGTCAAGGGTGTTGGACAGATTTGGGAAGCATGTGTATGCTTCAGTGACCTTTGCACTCAGATTGCTGAATTATCTGACACACTTCACAAGATTACATTGGAATCTTATTAAGGAACTTTAAAAATCCCTCTTTGGGATCAGTAATTCTTTGGCTGAGTCTTCTGTGGCCCCCAGGGTGTTCACCAAATGGATGACAGTAGTAGCAGCTTACTTGAGACTGCAGGGATTCCAAGTGTTTCTATACTTGGACAACTGACTCACTACTCCACTATGCATCTACTGATAAGAGTTTCAGACCAGGTACTCTGCACCTGCTCCCATCTGGGGATCACCATAAATTACAAAAAATCTCAGAACCATCTCAGACACTGGAGTTCATAGGAGCCCTTTTCAATGCAGTATCTGTGATAGCATCCCCTCCTCTGTCAAGAGTACAGGCTGTCAGATTCCAGGTCAGGAAGATAATTCACAGTTCCACAATCTCAGCTTGATTAATCCAAGCCTTGGGATCAATGTCTGCAATTATAGTTCTAGCTTCCCCAGCAAGACTTCACATGAGAATTCTTCAATGGATGTTAGCAACTCAATAGTCTATTCTTCCTCAGCACATGTCCATGCAGATAAGAATTACCCAAGTATGCAACAAATACCTTTGGAGGTGTATTCGACCAAACCAGGTTCTTCAAGATTATCCCTTCATTATTTTTCAACCCATGGCCATAGTGACCATGGATTGTTCCCAGATTGGGTGGGGGCACTTCCTGGGGAAAACAGTCCAAGACACACAGTCTCTTAAAGAGATCAATGCACATATCAAAGTCCTGGAAATAAGAGCAGTGCTCTTAGCTTTGCAGGCCTTCCAAGATTATCTCCCTTCTGGGACAGTTGCAATTCAGGCAGACAATATGTCAGTGGTTTGGTACATCAACAAACAAGGACGAACCAGGTCTTACTCCTTGTGTTGAAAAGCTCTCAGATTGTGGCAGTGGGTGATCTCATCCAACTGATTTCTGATAGCAATGCACATTCCAGGGAAATCTAACATGATAGCAGACAAGGTGAGCAGGTCCATTCTACTACCTCATGAGTGGTTTTTCAACATGAAAGTGGAAGAAGTGATTTTTTTGCCAGTGGGGCCAGCCTTGTTGCAGCCTCTTTGCATTTCCCCTAAACAACAAATGCAGTTGCTTAATTGCCCTAATACCCAACTGGGAGCATCACTGAAAGATGCTGAGAGATGCTCTATTACATTTGGCCGCCGGTCTCCATTATACATATCCTCCAACTCCCTTAATCCCCAAATTTCTACAGAGAGCCTTCTGGTTGAAAAGCATAGTCATCCTCATAGCCCCTTACTGGCCATGACAAATTTGTTCCCCCTTTCTTTGGCCTCATCTAGTCTACCAAACTTGGATCCTAGATCTGATTCCAGACCTTCTTTCCCACCCAACAGACATGATTCACCCAGATATCTCAAATATAAAGCTGACTGCATGATTTCCTCCACTTCCATTGCCAGACAACATATGCTCTATTCCACTGTCCATCATATACGTTTGTCTTCTCACAAAGCCTCCACAAAAAAACTTTACAGAAGTAAATGAAAAACATTGTTTCTGGGGCATGACAGAAACATATTGACCTTTTTCAGCACCAGTGCATAGTGTTTTTGAATTTTTGGTAACAGTTTTCAATGAAGAAGCTAGCTTCACAACTATTGGAATTGAAAACTTCACCTTGCCTTCATCAAAACTTTGTAAAGCCTTTTTGAAAGGTACTCTTCTTTTGAGACTTCCTTATAAGGATCCATCTCCACCATGGGACTTAAATTTAGTACTACAGGCCTTAATTAAGTCCCCTTTCAAACCAGCAACAAAATGCGATCTAACGTTTTTGACCTGGAAAACTATATTTTTGATAGCCATTACCTCTACTAGAAGACTGTCAGAACTTCAAGCATTGTCTTTTAAACTTCTTTGCTTGATATTTCATAAGGATAGGGTGACATTATGAACAAATCCTTTCTTCCTTCTTTCCTTCTTAAGGTGGTGTCAGAATCCAACATCAACCAATCCATTAATCTGACAGCTTTCTTTCTAAATTTTGTAAACAAAGGTGAATATATGTTGCACTTACTGGATGTTCACAGGCAGTTATGTTTTTCCTTACATAGAACAAAGGACTATAGAAAAACAGATTAATTATTTTTTCCTTTGTGGATTCCAAATTAGGCAAGCCAGTTATAGGCTGATTGCATATCCTTGCCTATAACAAACTGTGCCTTTCCTTACAAAAATCTTTGAGAGTCCATTCAACCAGGTCCATGGCAACATCATCAGTATTCTTACCCAGGGCTTCCATAGATAGTGTATGTGCAACTGCTAATTGGGTTAATCCTCATACCTTTATTACATATACAAATTAGATCTGGTCTTGAGGGGAAGAACAGTTTTAGGCTCAACTGGGCTCAGCAATATCCTTCCTTAGAGTCCTTCTGGGATTTCAGGTAGTTGGGGATTCTGTCCCAGTTGTTGAGGAATGAATGAAAATTGACAACATAAGATAAAAAAGTTATATACTCAGCACAACATTTCATCTGTGTTGCCCTTTTTTTTCTTTGTCAATTCCCCTCCCACCAAATCCCTGCCTTTGAACTAATGACTTCTGGAAGAGCGAGACCTTCTAAAAGAACCACTATTCCTTATGCTGAGCTTCAGATATGGATTTCTGTTACCAGAATGCTAATACTTCTTTTGATACTGTAAGCCAGCAAAGAGGTCCCGAGGTATGTTAGGGGATACAGCATTATGGGCAAAGGAGGAGCTTGAAAGTTTGCTAGTGGCCATGAGCTGAAAATAACAGCTGAGTTGGATCTAAGGATTGGCTCCAAATCCAATTGTTGAGGAAGAATAAAAATGGACACCACAGATTGAATGTTATGGTGAGTACATTTTTTCTGCCTTCTGTTGATTATTTTTACTGTATTTTATAAGAATTCTGTATTAATTGTTACATTTCTCACACTTTAGTAGTGTTTCAAAGCTGAACTGTTTCCATTGCTGCTGTAGTACTTAATTACATTGTGTCTGCTAATTTGCTAGGACAGTAACATCTAGTTTGTGTGGTTTCCCTACACTTGAGCTCTAAAACCAGCATTTTTTTAATTAAAAGGTTTTTCTCACTGCAATCTTGTGAAAGGAGAGTTCTGTAGCAAACCTGTCTGAGTTGGGGGCTGCTGACTGAAATCCTATTGTGTATTTTCCTGAATGGTTTGTAGGTCTTGCTGTTGTAAAACTTGTTTTTCAGATTCTGTATAAGCCCAGTGTTTGCGCTGGTTTGTGTTGAATTCCTCAGAGTTGCTTTTGGTTTAGCGACTTCACCTGACTGTTATAGATGTTCTGCTAAACCTAAAGCCATCTACTGCTAAAATAATATTTGTTTAATTTGTCTTTGCTTACCATGAAAGTCCGACTGGATAATATCCATTTTCAGTGGAGGACTGGGGATAAAAAGCTCCATTTGCTTATACTAAGTTCAAGTTAAACACAGACTACTTACATTTCTATTTACATTTATACACAAACAGTAGTTATATTTATGCATTTTAAGATTGTGCAGAGGTGGATGTTGATAAAGAGATAGCCCACATGCAATTTAGTGGATTGTACAGCCAGCAGTTATATATAAAAATGATGTTGTCATTTCAGTGAGAGGTTGGGAGTATTCTGTTTAAGGAGAGTATTTGGAGAGTATCATACCATGAACACAAAGTTTCTTGTGATCAGTATGTTCAGGACCAGGATTGGTTAAGATATTGTTTTTAAGCAGTGTTTTAAAACTATTGAGTTTGTCTGAGGGTTTTATTTGTGTGAGGATACTATTCCAGAGTTTAGCAACATATTAGGAGTAGAGTGAGTCTCCTGCAACATTATTTGACTTATTTGTAAGTAATAATAATTTGTTACTAGAACAGAGGTCCCTTGTTGGACAGTAGGACAGTAATAAGTTTTGTAGTGCAGGGCATTTTTCTGGTGGCCTAATGGTTAAGGTCTTTGCCTTACAAACACAAAGTACAGGGTTTGAGTCTCACAAAGGATAATTGGCTAGACTCACAAGGGCAGTTAGCCTAGTACATAATATTCCTGGCTCCACAAAGTCTGCTCTTCAATTTTTCCCTTAGAACTAGTCTAACTCTTAAAGTAAGCACTCTACCTCCCTTCTACAGGCCAGCACTTGCTCAAATATCTCAGTAAGCACTAACAAATTATAGCACTACACCCCCCTTTTACTACCCAGAAGTACAAGGCTCCCTATTCGTCCATTCTGGACAATCAATAAATCAGTTTTTTAACTATCTAGGCATGTCCAAAGTGCAGTTCCAGGTATACTCTCTAGTCCAGCTGGTGAATCTGGGAATCTTGAGGCAATGTTACAATTGCCTTATGTACACAGACAACCCTCTGTTCCTTCCAACAAACACAAATGTATGTGAGAGATGCAACTATACAGCCAAACTGGAGGCTGAGCTCTCTCAAACCAAGACTGGCACAGTCAGTCAGGAGGAGAAGGAAACCACTCGCACCACACAACCAGTCTCACATAGATCAATCGCATCAGCAAACATGACAAATAAACTCACAAAAACATACTCGGAGGCTCTAAATAAAAATCTGCCAAAGCAGCAGAGACCTCCAAAGAGACATCCAAGCAACCACTACCCCACAACAACTTTCACATATCACATAGTCCACAAAGTCAGTGTGCCACACAGAAGCAGCCCTTAAGGCTAAATAATGCACCTAATACACTAGTAATAGGAGACTCTATTGTCAGGTACACCGACGTCCCACTCACCAGACTGAATAAGGAGAAGGTCACTGTAAGTTGCCTGTCGGGTGCCAGGATCCGCCACATAACACAAGCACTCAGGTCACTCCACAGCAGGTACAAATATGACTCTGTCATTGTCCATGTTGGCGTGAATGACCTGAGACGTACCTCCCTGGACTACATGAAAAGAGACATAGAGGAGCTCTCTGATCATGTAGCCCAGGCCGGTATGACCCTGACCCTGAGTAGCATGTTGCCCTCAGCAAGAATGATGTCACAGTATAAAGACAAAATGATCAATTTTAACAATTGGCTAAGTTATTGGTGTCATTCAAAGGGGATCCAGTGTCTGTCAGCCTGAGATGACATGCTCGACAAGCCACCTTGCTTCACCAGGGACAGCTTGCACCTGTCACCCTTAGGTTTTTGTATACTGGCTAAGGCTCTTGCCACCCCCATAGTGCCTTTTTTAGGCAAGGCTCAAAAGACAAAACCATCTCCATAGACAATACCAGAAACAAAAAACTAAGGGTAATGCTACTCAATGGCAGAAGTCTAATCCTCAAGATGCACACACTCAGGGCACTCCTCAATATGGAGAAAATCAATATCTGAGCAGTAACAGAAACCTGGTTCAAGGCTCCAGAGAGCACCCCAGCACTACTAGGATTCAACTCATACCGTACTTTTCAGCCCCAGAACTCGAACTGAAATACTAAAGGCAGGGGAGTATCCATCTTCATCAAGGATACCCACATCTCCAGGTTAGTGGCACTGCACAAGGCATCAGAGACCCTCCATGTGCAACTAACAGTGAGAAAAACTGCTTTTCAGTTTGTAGCCTGCTACAGATCACCCACCTTGTCTCAGGACCCCCACTCGGCATTCCTGAGAACATTGGAGAATATGAAGGTCTCACCAAACACCATGATTTTGGGGGATTTCAACTACCCAAACATTGACTGGGAAAACTACTCAAGTCCCAATTCCTTTGCCCAATGATTCCTGGAGTTTATAAACTCAAACTCCATGGAACAACTGGATATATAAATTGCTGGAAGGAATTTGAGTTCTATTTTTATACCAATTTTTCCAGTCTTTATCCCTTTTTAATCATGATTTTTTTTTGTTTCTTTTGTCAGCCATGGTGTGGGGTTGGACTTTACTCTTTTATGACGTACTGGTGCTAGATTATTTAAGGTCTGTAAGAATATGTTATAAGGGTGTTCTGTAGCAGTGCCTAGTGACATTGTTCTAAGTACATTCCAGTTACATTGTCTTAGTGTTTCATTGAAAATATTTTTGATGAAATTGGTTGCATTTTGTATTTTTTTATAGATAACATGTTTATCTAGGTTATGGTGAGTTCTAATAGCATATGTTAGTATGTGGTCACTTATGCTGAGAGGCAGCATACTTTTGTAAGTTTATCTGGTTTGTTTATAAGAATCCAATCTAATGTTGAATGTCTCCTTGAAGTTTTATTGATTCTAGTAGGTTGTGGTTATTAATTGTCTGAAGTTGAACAAGTTTATGGATTCAGTGGGGTAGTGGAATTTATGAGTTGCTAGTCTATATTTAAGTCTCCAAGTATTATAGTTTTGTGGTTAATTTGTGGGAATATCCAGTACAGGATGCTTTCAGTTGTATCAGTATTATTCCCTGGTTTTATATAAATTGCTGGTAAACATAAAGTTTTCCTGTAGTTGATTTTTATAAGTGTTATTAGAAGTTCAGCATTGTTAAATTTGTCTATTTCCTGTAGAAAAACAATGGTTAGGGAATTTTTATAGATGATTGCTACACCACCTACACACTTGTTTTGTTTGTAATGCCTGAGTATATTGTATCCGGGGGCGGGTGATCTCATTATCCTTTATTTCATTTTTTAACCAGGTTTCAGTAGCTATGACTATGTCAGGAGTATAAGTGGCAAGGTAGGCATGTATGTCATAGATTTTATTGCACATACTTTTTAGGTTCATATTTCGTAAGGTGAGTTTGGGTTCCATTTTCTTTTTTTGGCGAAATGTATTAGGTGACTAGTTTATGTTGGGGTTGGAAATGATGGTTTATGAACAGTGGAACTTGGGTTAGGGTATATATCTGTGCTAATTTTATGAACTAATATTTTGGTCTTGGTTTTATATTTGATTTTAAATTTGAATACTTAACATTGAGATATTTATTGAAAAATAAATCAGATATGGTTTGCTTGTTGAGCTAGGGTGTTATGGAGAAAGGCAGGTTGGGTAGATGTTGATATTGTTTGTGAGGATTGGTTGAAGTCCTAAATATTTAAGGAGATGGATTTAATAATTGGTGATGAAGACTAGTAGAGTAAGGAAGAGTCAAATAATCTGAGTTAGGGGTATTTTATTTAACTTGGGTTTTATCTTTGTTGTAAATTAGAATTAGAAAGCATTAGGAAGGTACTGAGTTGGTTGTAGACATGTACTTTGACAGTTATGGGGGCAAAGATTAAAACCATTTGAGAGAGAGGATTGGGTGGTAAACAAGAGTGAGTGCTACTTCTGGGAGGAATTCTATTGGTTGTTCTTCTTCTGGTCAGAACTGCTGGTATTACATTGAGGAATATGTGGGTGGTGCAATGGAACTATAAATGTAGAGTAAGAGGGGTGGATTGGAATTGGGGCTAGAGTAGGGGAGTGAAGTGAGCCAGAGCATTAGCGGGGGCAAATGAAGCAGGCTGAAAACGTGGCAATGAGACAGAGAAAAATAATCAGTGACTTAACATGAACATCCACAAATCTGCTGAGAGTGATAAGTAAAAGGAACAATGCAGTTTAAAAGGCTTCTGTGCTAGTAGATGAAAGCCTTCATTGTGTTGCTCTAGGAGACAGCTTTAGTAGAAGAGCTAGTCCAATATCACTTTGATGTGACTAATGGTGATAAGAGTAAAAAATTTCACTTGGCTATTTAAACAACTGTGTAATGTAAGTCTTTTTCTTTGGACTTTGAAATGTAAAATCAAAAGGCTACCTCAACCTCCACATAACAGCAAAACAATGAGAAAAGGGAAGCCAGAATGCAGTAGTGCAGCTCTGGACTGGCTCAGAACTGAAAGTGGTTACATGAGAGGAAAAATAAACTTAAGGAAGGGAGACACTAGACTGCTAAAAACAATGAACTGAGCACAGTTGAAGGAGAAAGTACTAGTGGAACTGATTTACTCTAGGAAAATGGAGCTATTATAGTGGGCAGAATTCTTTGTTTTAGACTGCAATAATATTTATAATTTACATAAAAATATAGCACACAGACTGGTCTTCAAACTGAAGACTTCACTGTTACATACATATCTGTCTGCTTGCTGGGACATTTTTATACCAAAATAAAAACTAAAGAGACAGTCATGTGCACTGAATCAGTGTTGACTGTGCACAAACTGTAGCTCACAGCTAAAAATGGTTTAATAATTGTTCCAGGTGTAGAACAGAGAGCGCTTGCTGTATCTTTAAGAAGAATTTCAAAGACTAAATGTGCATATATATAGCAAGCACATGGCAGCTTCAGTGACATTTTGAGAGTGAAGCTAGAGCATGAGCATGTATGAATGTAATAGCTAGTTTGTACAGCCATTTGAAATGTTTCTTGTGCTGGATGTGTCTACTCGCAAAGTGCCACCATTACAGAGTGTTTCTTGCACTGTAAAGAATTATCTAGCAAAGTGCCACCATTTTGGAGAAGTTTCAGTGTGCAATGTACTGTTTATTCACAAAGTGCAGTTACTTCAAAATGTTTCTTATTCTGAGCTTCTTCTGCCCAGTTCATTCGCACAGTGCAGTTATTTTGAAATGTTTCTTACACTGATAAGAGGTGATTTCTTGCAGTACAGTGATTTCAAAAGAATTACAGTGGCCAAGAGACTTATTTCTCAAAGTTCAATCATTCAGAGGCTTGTTGTGCTATTGGGCATATTTAAGAATATTGGCATAAATTTCTGGTGTATGTATATATGTGTGTGTTTGTGTATATTTGCAAAACCCTTCACTGGTATGTGTTAATATGGAAGATGGATTTCGAAAGCCTTCACGACTTGTATTTCATCAGAATATTGCAGAGAATTGGAGAATATTTGAGCAAGAGTACAATATTTTTATACATGCAGATTATTCTGACAAAGATGCATGTACCAGAGCACTCATTTTGCTAAATCTAGCTGAGTCAGAGGTCATCAAAAGAGAGCATTCATTTGTGTATGCACCAGCAGAATATGAAGGAGAAGGTGACAACCACCATATTGTTGTAGAGGCTGAATCAAGGTAAGACCCTGAGTGTTTGAAGCACAAATTCAGAGAAATGTGTAACCCCCAGAAAAATATTACATTAGAGAAGCATTTGTTTTATATAAGAGGTGAAGGCTGCCAGCCCAGCTAGGTAGAATTTTGTAAGTAATTCTATGTCATTGTAAATATTAATATGATTCATAGGCTTGTCTACAAATGTAAGTAACCTGTATGTTATGTGCAGAGCTTCAAAAATGTGACCACAGTGCAACCTGCTGGAAAAGAGCATAAATGTATATGGACTATATGCCTGTGCAAATGTTTGTTTTCATAGTAGAAATTGGGACATACAGAGTTAACTTGCAAACTCTGAGAAAATAAGTAAAAAGTTTTACGATTGTGTTTACCACAGCTAGAAGACAGAATGTCTACAGCTAGACTTTCTTTTTATTGTCTTAAGACAGAAATAATTACTAGGTTTAAAATGTAAATGTATTAATTGTTTTATGACTTCCAGTTTCAGGCAAGCTTCTAAGAGATAAGAGTCAGCTTCTAAGAGATAAGTATTTTTCATAGAGACATGTTAAATTCTGTTGGTATCTGTTTAGTCTGGGAACTAGAGTCAGGTGTCAACTAGTGATGTCATCTAGCTAACTGAGCAGTAATGTATATTATTAATTTAAGAACTATCTCAGACAGAGCATTTTGTATTTGTATTTGGACCTCGAAACATCCTCTCACCAGCACTTGCTTTGCTCTGTAAGACTTAGATCATAGTATTTCTTTTAGAGATAGATAAGAACTTAGTAAGATTAGTTCAGATGTTTTCTGTATTTATGTGAGACTGTCCTGCAATGTTGTTTTAAATACTTCCTGTGATTCTGAACTCTGTTGTCACTGTATTGAGTTATTGAGTATTGTCTTGTTCTTTTCTCATTTATTATTAAATATATTTAAACCTTTTAATTGTGGCAGGTTTGTTAGAGATATTTAAGCTCTTACAGTACTTGCATATGTATTTGGGGACACTGTACAGGCCTAAATAGCCTTAAAGTCTTGGCCACACTTACCATTTGGATAATAGTAACATTACACAGTAGAATTGGTCACCTTCTGTAAGGGCCTTATAGTAGCTGATAAGGATGGTTGGTGGCAGTTGGTACTACCTTATAGCCTGAGCAGAAGGGGGCATAGCTATTGAACCTGTGCCAGCCTTCCCCAGGAGTGTTGTGTTTGCATATAAATCAAATCTCAAAGTCTGTGTGTGTCAGCTACTTGGGCAGGGTCACAAAGCACTGGTTGGACAGAGAGGGTGCTGGAGGTTTTGGCTTGACCATTCGGCTGAGATCTTAACCCTATAGCTGTGCCAGTGGGGAGTCTTATTGGGGATCTGGCAAAAGAGGCAGAAACCAGCCCCAGACTGACTGTGATCTCTGTGTGCTCTTAAGGGGAAATTATACTTTACTGTGTGTGTACTTGGCATTCTCCCAATGTGCATGTCCCTCACTGGTGTTAGTGGTGAGGATTGAGGCTCCTTGATTACTGGGCTAGTGCAGGGGCATCACACAAGATATCAGAAACCAGAAACTTTTGCAGCTTATATTACTGACCTGAGGAACAAAGCTAAAATGTATCAGTTTAGTGACTTAAAAGACGAGTTGATAAAGGACAGGCTTGTATGTGGTATTAATAGTGCTGCTGTGAGAAAGATTTTGTCAGTGGTTTAATGCTAAGCAAAGCTATTGAAATTTGTCAAATCTATGAAGTTGCAGAAAGACACAGAAGTATGCTTGCAAGTGATTAGAGCATGGTTTTGGCAAGTTCCAGAACAAATGTAGACAGCATGCAACATGTGGCAAACAGAAGCTGGCCTAAGACCATGACAACCACAGCCCCTGTGGCTTCACCAGGGAAACCCCGTAGCCTTCCAGCAAGTTGTAAGACTAGTTCAGTTAAAGGGGCATGCTCATTGCAGCATAAGCGTGAATCAGCAATACCCAAATCTGGATTTATAGTTAACTGTTGCAATTGTAGTGTCAGTCATGAGTTTAAAAGAGAGAAATGTTTGGCATTTGGTCAGTAATGCCACAAGTGTAAAACATGGAACCATTTTCAAAACTTGTACAAATCAAGTAAACCTCACACAGTTATAAAGAAGTAATTGGTGGAAAAGTTGATGTAGTGAATTTGTTGGCAAAGAATAAAGTATTTTGTACTGTCCAGAATAAAATAGTAAATCCACCAAGGTCAAAGTAGACACCTGTTCAAAGTGTAATGCTATGTCAGCAGACACATTTGCTAACGTGAGAGCTGGTGAACAACTAATTGTGGCTAGTAGCGTAAAATTTGTTTCTTATGGAGGTGAAAACATCAAACTGAAGTGCTTTCATGTTATTTGGCTAGCAGCTGTTACAGCTTGTTACTCTATGTAGTCCGGAGACCTGTGCAGTCATTATTGGGTCTCAGAGACAATTTAAGAATGAAATTTGCTTTCTTTTATCAAAGAAGTTCATCATATAAGCACATATCCTAGTTCCAATCTTTCTAAAGTCACTTTCTCAGAGTATGCTGATGGTTTATTGACAAGTTGGGCCAACTTCCAGTTGTGTATTCTATGAAGTTAGACCCAGAGGTTAGTCCAGTGGTCAGACCAGTAAGAAAAGTTCCATTAGCTATGTAGGATAAAGTTAAAGCTCAGTTGGATAAAATGGTGCAGCAAGATGTAATATGTCCAGTTATAGAACTAATTGAATGGGTGTCATTGATGGTAGCAGCCCACAAGAAAGGTTCAGATCAAATCAAAATATGTGTTGGCCCAAGACATTTGAACAACGCATTAAAGAGACCACATCATCCAATGTGTCGAAGAAGTTGCTGCACTAATACTGGCTGCCACTGTTTTTCTGTCTTGGATGTAAAAAGTTAATTTTGGCTAGTGATACTTAATCTCAAATCCTAATTAGTGACAACTTTTACTACCCCATTTGGCAGATACAGATTCCTAAGGATGCCATTTGGAATAAATTTGGCAAATTAAGTCTTTTAGCGTGCAATGGAGCAAATTATTTCAAGTTATCCTTGTGCCATAATAGTAGATAATTTATTGGTCGGAGGCAATGGTGATGCAGAGCATGACAGAAACCTAAAGAGAGTTCTAGAAAGTGCACATGAACTGAACTTAAAGCTCAATTCTCTAAAGTGCAAATTCAGACTACCAGAAGTTACATATGTAGGTCATTTCTTTACCAGCACTGGCTTGACACCAGACCCATCCAACCAAGCAGCTATTCTTGGGATGTCAGCACCTGATAATTTTCAAGCTCTACAGTGTTTTCTTGGCATAGTCAACTATTTAGGCAAATTTATACCAGACTTCAGTGAGGTGATAGCACCTTTGAGAAAGCCGATGCAAAAATGATATACATGGTCATGGTTAGAACAGCACCAAAAGGCATTTGAAGACCTTAAGCAAAAAATTGCCACTCCACCTACATTAAGATACTATGATATAAATAGACCAGTAACTTTTTCCTGTGATGCTTCAGAATTTGGTTTTGGTACAGTTATTCTTGAAGAAGGCAGACCAGTAGCCTATGCATCTAGAACCCTTACCCAAAGCTCAAATTGAGAAAGAACTTTTGGCAATAGTATTTGCATGTTCAAAGTTTCATGATTATATCTATGGTCGGGCTATTCAGATTGAAACTGATCACCAAACTCTAGTTACTATTTTAAAGAAGCCTAAACATTCAGCTCCAGCGAGATTGCAAAGAATGATGCTCAAATTGCAGAAGTACAACTTCGACATTGTCTGTACAAAAGGCAAACTTCTCTATCTGGCTGATATCTTATCCAGATTGCCCAGAAATACAGCCAAACAGCTTGATGCAGAGAATTTTGACTTTGATGTAATGGAAGTGCATAATTTTCTACCACGAGACTTGATGAGCTGAGAGATCATGCAAAGACTGATCCAATTTTGCAAAAGCTCATCCACTACATTAATGCTGGTTGGCCGTAAAAGCAATCTAGTGTACCACCTGAAGTGCAAACTTATTTTCCTTACAGAAATGAGATGTTGATGGAAGATGGCATTATTTTCAAAGGTCCTAGAATTGTTGTTCCTACTTCCTTACAATATGAGGATATCCATATTTTGCATCGTGGTCACCCAGGTTATGAATTTATCAAAAGAAGGGAGAGAGAACTAGTATTTTGGCCTTCTCTAGTAAAAGCATATTTGTCAACCATACCAAATTTCTCAGCTTTTACCAGTTTTAAGGTCCAAATAATGGGGTGCTGTGATTCTGGAGTGGCACCCCTTAATTTCCGATTTTCCCTGTTTTTTTTTTATTTTGTTTTTCAGCCATTTGGCCTGATGTCATCACATGTGCGATAACATCAGCTTGTGAACAGCCTGTCAGAATTGGGCTCAAGGGTAACGTGTGAGCATTTCTGGCTGCTCCAGTTAAGGATGTTTTCTTTTATGAGTGAGCACATTTAGTACAAGCTGTAAGAGAAGGGAATTTGGTTTGGTTCATCTCCAGGAATGAAGTTGCAGGGGAATTTGGTTATACTGATATTCCACGTATGCTGCAACTGCAAGGGAAGATAATTTGGTTTGGTTCTTCTCCGGGGAATAAATCTGCAAGGGAATTTGGTTTGGTTCATTTCCAGGAATGAAGCTGCAAGGGAATTTGGTTATATTGATATTCCACGTATGCTGCAATTGCAAGGGAAGGCAATTTGGTTTGGTTTGTCTCCGGGGAACGAAGCTGCAAGGGAATTTGGTTATATTGATATTCACGTTCTTTGTTTTATTATATAGTGATATTCCACTTACGCTGCAAGGGAATTGCGGTGTGTGTGAGGTTGGTTATTTTATTACATACTGATATTCCATGTGTGTGTGTGTGTGTGTGTGTGTGTGTGTGTGTGTGTGTGTGTGTGTGTATAAAATGCCTCAGTTAAATATATCTGGTGACTAGAGTTACTCAGGCTCAAACCCTGTACTTTGGGTACAGGTAGCAAGAGCCTGAATTCCTTACCCACCACCACTTGTGAAAACTGTACAGATTTTTGCCTCATATTTTTGTTCTGTTCTGTTTCTCATAAAATCTGTGGTTTTCTGGATTTTTGTGGCAAATCAGTGAAGGATTGAATTCACTAAATAATGACATGCATTTGAATTTCAGACTCCATATTCTTCAGAAAATACATGGCAACACAAAACCTGTTATTCTAGCAATTTTTTAAATTTATAAGATCAATATTTGAAATTTGTCCCTATTTTGGGGATGTATTCTCCCATTATTGGCTTTGTCCACGTTTTTTGTGCTAAGAGGTTGAGAGCTATGGTGAAAACTGAATTCATTGAATATGTTTGTGGCCTGTATTCCCCATTATTGGCTTTGTCCAGGTATTTTGCACTAAGAGGTTGAAAGCTATGGTGAGAATTGAATTCACTAAATGATAGCCATTTAAGTTTCAGTCTTCTTATCTTTCTGGAAACAGCTGATTTGGCATAGTAGTATGTTGCTCTGACTGTAGTGTACAGGGTCCTGGATTAAAGACTTGTCAGTGAAACACATGGTGGTAACACAACATTTTATTCTAGCACCCTTCTGAGATTATACAAGCAATGGTTAAAATGTGTCCCTGGATTTTGGACTTTTGTCCCCTCCCCCCCAATAAATTGTGGCTTTTTCCAGATACCTTGTGCTGCAAAGTTGAGAGATACAGTTGAGTGTCGAGTGGATTTTACAAAGAGCTGAGAGCTTCAGGGGAATAGAAGATTAGTGCTGCTTATGCTGAGTCTGCTTGCATTGTTAATAGCATAACAGGTTGAATATTTGCTTTTAATGCAGAAGGCTGTGGGTTCTACTCCCATGGTATGTAGATGCATTGCTGATACTGTATCGTGTTGTACTTTTAAAGTGGGTGGATGCTGCAGTCCTGAGAATGTCCTCTTTGGTGGTGATAACTAGTAACTATGAACCTGTTATCAGTTTGACATCCATTCCCTATTGCAATATTACTAGCTTATCTTTTTTTAATGTAATATAGGGAATTTATTCCTCAAGGGTAACAGGCACTTTATTTTTAGATGAAAAAATGAAATATAAAGTTGCTTGCTAGCAGCAATCTCTTCATTAGTTACCGATCTCTTTAATGTAGAATTATTTAGATTACTTTTACTTTAGTATAGGTATAATGAGGCGTTGATTTTGTTGTGATAATGATTTTGTCTATCTATCAAGTGTTAAGCAAGAATGGATTTGAAGCATAATTTTAAACAACTTGTATTTTAAACAGCTTGTATTTAATTGACCACATTCTCATTAATATGTATTAGATAAAAGTGGCTGATTTGTTGAATTTGAATTAGATAGGTTATATTAAGGAAGTGTATTAAAAGGAAGTTACTCTGATGAAACCCACTGATGAGATGGGTGAAAGCGCTTAGTGTTTTGGAATTATTACGTTTTGTAACTTGCTTAAGTTTTAAGTTTTCAGTTATATTAATAAACGGTCATACCAGACAAGTCGACTGCCTTGGTTTATTCATAGTTTTATTCGTTGTTTGTTCGTTATTTAACTATTGGTGTTGACTATTCAAGGCATTCCCTTGTTTGGTGTGGCGAAGGGAAATGGAACAATTACTACAACAGCAGTTACAAATCACTCAACGCCTCATTTCTTTCATTCAAGAGCAAAACAATGGAACTCATTCAGCTAATATTTTATCCAAAGGTGTTGTTTTAAATGGGGATATTTCTTTAACTGAGACAAAGTAACAACTTTACACTCTACATTCGACCCCTGGTGCATCTGAAAATTGTCCGCCAGGCATCAATGGAGCAGCAGCAGAGGATTATCCGTCGACTAGCAATGGTTCGGGAGATTTCATTGGAGGAAGGGTACGTCAATCAAAGAAAGGAAACAGTAGACAGGAAGTCCAACCTCCGAATACTACCACGATCGCTAGAGACGGCGTGTATAGTGTTGGAATTACAAACAGACTATGAACATTAAAGATTTACTCTCGGCTCCTACTTTTCCAACTATGGTTCGTAGTAACAGGGATATGGGCAATTTAAATAAGCAGCTACAGGAATTCGAAAAGGTACTGAAAAATTTTAAATCTTTACAGATGGACAATGTATACCTGGAAAGGTCCTTAGAGTTAAAACAAGTGCCTAAAGGACTCTGTATTTTTAAATTACCTTTTGGGTTTGAACATGACTGTAAATTGTTTAAGGAACTAATAGAATTGTATGACAACACAAGTATGGAATTAATGAAATTAATTATTAAAAACAACAATAGTAAGTTAGCGAAACTGAATGAAATTTTAATTGGTTTAGACAGTAGTATACGCAATGATTTGTTATTTGAATTCAATAAACACCGGTTAGATAGTATCATTATGGATATGGATAGGTTTGTGAATAAAGGTTTGGAAATAAAAAACAACAAAATTAACAGAGATACTAATGATTACAGTCAACACAAAGCATATTCACATTTTAAGGAATTTAAATGCAGTAAATACGCCAAAGAAATTGAATTGAAACAGGGACTCAAAGTGTTGAAAATGAAGAGAGTTTAAATATTGAACAGTATAAAACAACAAATAATAAGAGTTCAAGGTCGAATTATGTTCCAAACCACAACAAACAGGATAGGATTTTTTTAGAGGAACCCACATTAAGGAGATCCGAACGCATTCGCAATCGGTACCAGGGTCATTATCAACAACAACAAGTAGGCAGGGACATGACGAGGTACAGAACAAATTCCTATTATTGAATCATAGTGAAGAAATGTTACGGAATGATGGACTGTGTGGCAACATGAGAGATTGTTGTGTTGCCACAGGTCAAGAGTCTGGTAATTATAGTCATGTTCATGATGCTTATAAGAACATTGAAGTAATTGAATTTAATACATATGTTAATGAAGAAGAACAGTTTTTCTATAATGATATTAGTTTAAACAATACAATAGAGAATAACATTCTCTTTCAACAGTGTTTATATTGTTCAACAATAGTGGATGGAGGATTTACAGTGTACAATTACACAGAAAAAGTACTTAATAAAGATTACATTGATCTTTTTAAAAAAGGTTTTACCTTTGTCCCTAATTTCAAAACTGATATAGGTAAAATTATACTTAATTTAAAATTATATACCAGAAAATTGAATCTTAAAATGTTTTTTTCTACAAATGCTAACAAACATATTGAACCGGATTCAAGCTATTTTCAATTAAAAAGAAGTAGTACATTTATACCCCCACAAAATTAGATTATTTATTTATTTGAAATGCTATGTGACATGGAGTTTAGGAGAATTTTGAAAAGACCAACAAAAATGCAAGACAATTTAACGTCAGCAGAGAGATTTTGTTTGAAAGAACTAATTACCTCTGGGCAATACAGAATCATGAAACCAGACAAGGGAGGGGGGGTTGTGGTAATGACGAAAAATGATTATTGTAACAAGATGTGTGACATGTTAAGTGATTCTGACACGTACGAAAAGGTGTCAAGGTTTGAGATGAATAGAGTCTACACTAAGTTAGATTGGCAGATTTACGAACTATTAATGGATGGTGTTATAGACAAGGGGGAATATGACTATTTATTAGTAGAATTCCCTATCACACCGACTGTGTTTGGTATACCAAAAATTCATAAGAGTATTGCCAACCCTCCATTTAGACCTATAGGCTCAGCCAAGGGATCTAAACTAGAGGCTGTTGCACACTATATAGATGTGAATTGTAAAAATATCTTGTCTAAACTACCACACATTCTTAAAGATTCTTGGCACTGTTTAGAAGTTATCAAAGAACACACTACCCCTATTAACAAGGATACTATTATGGTCACTATTGACATAATTAACTTGTTTCCAGTTATACCTCATGATTTGGGGCTAAACATGTTCCAGGCAAGTCTGTCATCATTTGGTGACATGAGTAAGGACAAAAACAGAGTTATTACTGATTTAATGGAAATGGTTTTAACAAACAATTATTTCTCTATGGAGGGTGAATTCTACAGACAAAAGACAGGTGTAGCAATGGGGGCTAGATGTGCCCCAATGTATGCAAATTTAGTTTTAGCATGGTGGGAGAGCCAAATGATTTTCACTTCCAAATTTTGGTCAAAAGTTACTTTATATTTGAGATTTTTGGATGATATTTTAATTTTTTGGAATGGTGATGAGAAAGAAATTATGGATTTTTTAGCCTTCTTAGACACAACATCCTCCTTTTTGAAATTTACACATCACATATTTAAAAATAACTGTGAATACTTAGACATACTACTTCAAAAAAAACGATGAAGGAATAAATTCTAACATTTTCAGGAAAAAAACTTATTCCAACTCCTTTTTACATTTTGACAGTTGTCACCCTTATTTTCAAAAAAAAGAATTTAGTAAAAGGTCAAATGGTGAGACTGTCTAGAATTATAAGTGATGATAACAACTTTTATGTAGAAATTAACAAGCTTATTGAAATGTTCACAGATAGGGGATATCCTATGCGACTACTTATGGAGACAAAGAAAGAAATAGTAACTTAAAGGAATTATAGTTTCAAACCTATTTTAAAATTTGTTTTTAACAAAGTTTTGAAGGAGAAAATGAGTAACAGAGGAGAAGCATTTGTTATACCGTTTAATGAAACATCTGGTACAATGGTTAATATTTTAAAGGAAGTATGGATGAATGTGTTTAGCAATAAAGTAGAAGTTTTAGATATTATTAGTAATAGTCTGAACATCACATACAGTAGAGGAAAGAACTTAAAAGATTATTTTGAGAATAACAGCAATAGACAATCATACAATAAATCTAAGATGAGTAAGTGTGGGGCTTGCAAAACATGTAGATTTATTAATGACGGTCCATATGTGATGATACAGAATTACAATAAATCTATGAAATGCCCAGGACATGTGAATTGTAACACAAAAATGGTGGTGTATTTAGCTACTTGTTTATCATGTCCAGCATTTTATGTGGGAAAAACTGTAAGAAAATTGAAAGACTGTATAATGGAACATAATAGGGACATTAAAAGCAAAAGATCTACTAATTCTTTATATGTACACAGTACTAAATGTGAGGATTTTAAAAGATTTATATTTTTGTAATAGACAGGATTCCATACAATGTTAATAAGAGGGGAGATGTCAACAATTTATTAGAGGCAAAAGAATGCGTATGGCAACTTAGACTCAATGCTAGTAGTATGCCAGGAATTAATGAACATGTCTCCATCTCCAGTATTTTAAAATACAAATCTTATTTAATCTAAAGGGATTTTATATATTAATATTTTTAAGAAAATGGAGAAAGATTGTTATATAAATATATATATATATATATATATATATATATATATATATATATATATATATATATATATATATATATATATTTAATATATTTTAATATATTTATATATATTTATATAAAAGCATACATTTTATATTTATATTTAAATTATATTTTATATTTTATACCTTATATTTATATATTAATATACATAATACATGTATATACATTATATATATAATATTTTAGTATAGGTATAATGAGGCGTTGATTTTGTTGTGATAATGATTTTGTCTATGTGTCAAGTGTTAAGCAAGAATGGATTTGAAGCATAATTTTAAACAACTTGTATTTTAAACAGCTTGTATTTAATTGACCACTTTCTCATTAATATGTATTAGATAAAAGTGGCTGATTTGTTGAATTTGAATTAGATAGGTTATATTAAGGAAGTGTATTAAAAGGAAGTTACTCTGATGAAACCCACTGATGAGATGGGTGAAAGCGCTTAGTGTTTTGGAATTATTACGTTTTGTAACTTGCTTAAGTTTTAAGTTTTCAGTTATATTAATAAACGGTCGTATCAGACAAGTCGACTGCCTTGGTTTCTTCATAGTTTTATAGCGTCTTTATGTTGTCTCCCAGGAAGCTTTTTGTTTTTATGTCCTACCTCAGATTTATTTCCATTGGCATTTCCAGTACAGCATATTCATTAAAATGAAATGTTATGTGCATCCTTTCTGCCCCTACATCCTAAATTTCTTTTGATTACTCTGTCATATATCCCTTATGTGCTTTCATCATAACTAAGAAAAATGTATTCAGACATTTCAATGCCATTTAATCCTTGCATCTGCAGATTATTACAACTTCATGAATGGAGAACATATTTTTCATCCATCTATTCTTGAGCACATGCGCACCTTATTAGCATAGCCCTTTAGTGCACGTGGCTTTTGTTTTTCATTTTACTGATTCCCTCATCCCTCTCCTTTTATTCTGCAAGAGGTTTACCCTATTTAGAAAGACTTAGATTATAACTCATCTAAATCCATACAGCAACTTTAGAATTCAATGTGCATTAACTGTACAAATTGGTCATTCGCCTCCTTGTACATACTGGGAATTTTAGCGACATTCCCAACCTCTTCAGTACTTATAGGTTCATAGGTTCATAGGTTGGTACTGAGCTATCTGCCCGAAGGCATATATTAGCCCAGCCACATTGTGCGGTATTCACCGCCCCTTTGGTAGTTCCCCAGACCCTTGTACTAGCAGCTAGTACCTTTGGCCCCTATCTAGTAGTGCTGTTGGTGTGATCCCCGGTGTGAACTTTCTGTTACCCATCCACTCATCAAGGTTCCTCTTGAAGAGTGATAGTGAGGGGCTCTGTCTTATGTAGATCAGGACCTTGTTCCATAGTAAGGGAAGTCTCTGCGAAGGGAATCTATCCCTCTAGCATGTTCTATTCATTGTTGTGTTGAGGTTTATATCCCTAGAGCATGTAGCTCGAGTAGATTTGGTTTTGCTAAGATGGAGCATGTTCAACAATTCTGGGTTGGACATGGCTCTGTACGTTAGACAGAGATCGCCTCTGAGAAAGTGGTATGCAACAGAGAACAGTCTTAGCTTTTTCAATCGTGCTGCATAGGGCAACTGTTTGAGGCCAGTAATTCTCTTGGTTAGGTACCTCTGTGGTCTCTCCAGCTGCTGGAGATGTCTAGCCAGGTACATTCCAATTGGTGAATTGTACTCAATAATGGGTCTGATGAGGGAAGAGTAGAGGGGCACCAGTACATCCTTAGATCTTGATGTGAACCCTTTCATGATCAGATGGGTCACATAGAAGGATTTTCTAACCACTTTGGCAACATGGTTATCAAAAGAAAGCTAGAAAGCTGGCTATCTACTTGGGTCCCTAGATCCCTTATTTCTTCTTCTTCAGATTTCAGGGGATTGCCTCCTATGTTGTAGTTTGTGGGTACTCTGTTTTTTCCAAAGGGGATTACTACTCATTCTTTTACATTTAGCTTGAGACCATGGCTTTGACACCATGCATCAGTCTCATTTAGGTCCTTCTAGAGGATCTCCATGTCGGTCAGAGACTCTATTATAGCACCCAGTTTGCAGTCGTCCGCAAACTTAGTCAGCCACAGCCCTTCCGTGCTTGCCTGTATTTCTGAGAAGTATATGCCAAACAGGAGGGGACCCAGGACAGAGCCCTGAGGCACACCACTCATTACTGGTCTGGATACGGACATAGATCCGGCTACTCTTACTTTATGGGATCTGTCTGAGAGCCAGTTTGCGATCCATCTTGTGACGTAAGGGTTTATGCCCAGGCTGGTGAGCTTATCAATAATACCTGAATGGGGAATGGTGTCAAATGCTTTAGCAAGGTCAAGGTAAGCTGTGTGTACCTCCTTTCCCTTATCTATAGCCTGAATAACTGTCTCAAAGAAATCCACCAGGTTCAGGAGGCATGATCTGCCCTTGACGAAGCCGTACTGTGTGGGGTCCAGCGACTGGAGGTTCCCAATCTCTCCATTTATGAGTTCCATAATGATTTGCTCCATAGCCTTACAGATCAGACTGGTCAGGCTTATTGGTTGGTAGTTTCCAGGGTCAGTTGTGGTTAAGCACCTAATAAACAACTTCTCATGTTTTGCAAAGTTTTTACCATATGACTATGATAGTTCTTCAGGCAGATTCATGTTGATTTACTAATGGAAATCTTTGTGTGTTCTATTTTTGTGAATTAGTATTGCCAAAGACCACATTCAACAATAATGAAAAATGTTTTTTTTTTGCAGGAGACTATTGATCCTGGATCCCACACCCCCAACTTATATATACTAGCTTCAAGGTTGCAGAACAGCAGGACAAAGGGCAACCTTAATAATCTGTAAAGGTGATTTTCAGTTGTATTGATTCATAGAATCAGCAATTACTGAGATTGCAATCAAAAATTAACTGGCTCTACCGACAACAGCATTTATAGTGTTCTACCTACTCATCTGCCAGATCTTGTAGGTATATACAGGGCTAGTGTCCATATTCCTCATCAGCTCATTCCTGGTTTACACAAATTGATTAAGGATGTACTATTTCAAAATCTGAATTTTTAACGATTTTTGTCTCTTGCAAACGACTTTGAATCCACTATGATCCAAAATCCACACCAAAGGGTAAAAAGGTAGAATTTTCACTGCATGATTCTTTAACCCTCTTTTAATGTACCACATCCACAGTTAAATGGTTTGCTTGTGTGACTTTTTCACCATTTGCTTTGGATTTTAGTTGGGATACCTTTGAGACATCTTAATTGGTATGGGCATCAACTGGGTTTAAAAGCTATGTTTATAGCCAAACAATACACTTATACTGTGCTGATGAAGTGACTAAACAATCAGAAATATGCATGTCCACAGCTACTGGGGTTTGGCTTTATTTGCCTGAATCTACACATAAAGACTTGAAAAGTAAAAAATAAAAAGTCATGAACATTCAAAAGCCATATAGCTGAAACACGAGATGTCTTTAAGTGGTCATTTACATATATCCCATGGGCATCCATTACAGGGGCATTAAGGTGTCAGTCAATGAAATCTCTAGCTCGGCTAGGTTTTGCTTGAAGTTTTTACTAAATGTCCAGGTGGGAGATTTTGGTGCTTTTGGTGCATCAACAGACTTATTTAGCAGCCTGTTCAGCTGCTTCCGGACTGCTAGTGATGCACAGGCTGCACTTGAGCTTTTTTCTCTTGTGCTTCTGTTTCAAGGATTTGCTGCTTTGGCAGATCAGGACTGCATGTTTGTGCTTACATTTAATGGGTGCTCATGAAACGCCTGCTTCACACACATTTCTGGGACCTTTATAAATATTCAGTACCCTTGACATCCTTTAGGACCTTTTATTGTCTAATTAATCTGTGCTGTCTTTCACTGGAGTTATACATCTATCTTTCAACACATATAAATAAAGCTGTTTGTTTTGTGGGTTGATTAATTGACAGCTAACTTGATTGCTATCTCTCCCTCACCTTCACTCATACTCTTGCCTGCTGTCATTTTCATCTGTAATTTAATTCATAGGTAGCAGGCTTGGAGTCCAGGGAACATTATGAAGCCTAGCCCAAATTCCCAGTTTGCTCCTCAGCACTGCTTGATTACCCGACTTGCTTAAGGTCACAAAGTAGGAAAATGAGGGCTGAGAGGACAAATCCCTGTGCTACAGCTGGCATGCTTAACCCTTTGTACCAAATGCTAGACAAATGTCACTTTTCATGTTCTTTTTATTACGGTATTTTATGGCCATTATTTTTGTTTTCCCATTCATTTTTCATGAAAACAATGTACTGTTGTTACTATATTAGTGGCTTCATCATACAACCAACATGAAGAATACAGCAGCTTCGATAAATGTTGTTCACATTGTCCTCAGATTAGTGTGAGTGTTGCTAATCTAAAATATATTAATAATATTTTCTTTATCATATGTAAATAAACAATGCAAACATTCAAGCATAAAGAAGTTTAAAATTTGAATTATTGAATCAAATCACCATTACTTGAGAAAGGCTGCGGTAGCTGCATGGGCTCTAGAAAAAAAGCCCAGCAAATTTTTATTCTTCAGGCTTAAAACATGAAGAGAACACAAGATACATTTCAGTATCTGAAGGATAAACAAAGAAACTTAAAGTTCGCTTATGGAAAATAAGTAATGTAATGGCTGAGTTTTATGAGAATTCATATGCTGGAAACTCCCCAGCATCTACCAGTATAACAAAAGAATATCTTGAATGCATGCAGTTAACTATCACAGCAACAGAAGAAGCTATTTCCTTTGCCAATTACATAACAATAGATTTATGAAAAAATAAAAATAAGGTCTCCCAAACAATAGTTTAACTACAGATCTTTATATGTTGCTGCAGAATCACTTGATATATTTTCTATTGAATTACCTTTTTCAAATATATATATATATATATATATATATATATATATATATATATATATATATATATATATATATATATATGGGTCTACCTGAGATGGTCGACAAGCCATTTGATCGACTTTCATTTGGTCGACAGGCAGATTTGCCCCCCTCCCCAATGTTGTGCGACCCTGGAGTTGATATATTTAGTTGGGGGGGGGTGTGGGGGGCATGCTTGTCGACCAAATGAATTGTAGACCAAATGAAAGTCGATCAAATGACTTGTCGACCATGTGAAGTATACTCATATATATATATATATATATATATATATATATATATATATATATGGGTTCCCTCCTTCACATGGTCGACATTTCAGAATATCGACATTCATATGGCCGAGACCATATGATCGACATTCGAAATGTCGACCATGCAGAACCGCCATCTCCATACAGCGCGGAATGGAAAGATTTCCATCTTCTGTACTATAATGCAATCCCGGAGTTGGTATATTTAAGTTCTGGGGATGTGGGGGTGGGGGTGGGGGTGGAACAGCACGAAGGTAAGTTTTTTTGTGTTTTTCATTTTTTTAATTTTATGGTCAATATTTCAAATGTCGATCATATGGTCTCAACCTGAAATGTCAACCATATCAAGTAGATCTATATATATATATATATATATATATATATATATATATATATATATATATATATATATATATATGAGTTCACTTTATAATCTCAAAATACTGAAATCCCAAATTTCAGTATTTCAAAACCATAAAGTCGAATCTCCCAAATCCTGAAACTACAAAATCACGAAACGCAAAATCACGAACAGAAACACACCATACACCACACAACACATACATCATCCAACCCATACTACAACAAACAAAACACACACAAACACAAAAACACACACAAACAAACCTACACTGCATATAAGAAGGGGGCCAAGCACCCCTGCACCCCTCACACCCCCCTACTTATATATACTAACTCCAAGATCGCACAAACTGACACAGAAAGGAAACTCACACCCACACATTCTACAGTCCTTTGCTTACACACAAACATCATACATATACAAACACCAACACATCCAGCACTTACACACCCATACTTTCACCTGTCTACCCTAACCCACACGTACAACTCGCAAACACATTCACACTCACTCAAACTCTCACACAAAACCCTTACAAAACACCACTTACCTTAAATTGCACATAAATCCATACACAACACCAGACACCATCCACTCACAACACTGCATGTAACATACCATAAAGCCATATTTGGATTTGCAATTATGCACTTTCGCGATTTTAAAGATTCAGCTTTATAATTTCGGGATACTGAAATTCGGGATTTCAGTATTTTGAAATTATAAAGTGAATCCATATATATATATATATATATATATATATATATATATGGGTCTACTTCATTTCACCTAACTTCCAATTCACTGACTCCCATTTGACTGAGACCAAATGACTGAAATTTCATTTCACTGACACTTCATTTCACTGACTGTTCATTTGACTGACAAGTATTATTAGCAAGAAAATGGAATATGCCCCGTTCCCCACTGTAGTGTGACCCTGGAGTTAGAATATATAGTTGGGGGTGTGTGGGGGGCACAGCCCCTCATTGGGGGTGTAAGCCCCCACTTACTTTTCTTTTACTAAGCAATATTATATCAAAACTTAACAATATCATATGAAATTGAGTGGGGGGCTGCACCCCTCACACCCCCCCAACTATATATTCTAACTCCAAGGTCGCACTACAGTGGGGAAGGGGGCATATTCCATTTTCTTGCTAATAATACTTGTCAGTCAAATGAACTGTCAGTGAAATGAAGTGTCAGTCAAATGAAATTTCAGTGAAATGGGGTCAGTGAAATGAAAGTCAGTGAATTGGAAGTTAGGTGAAATGAAGTAGACCCATATATATATATATATATATATATATATATATATATATATATATATATATATATATATATATACAGAGAGAGAGTTACAGATACATATAACATACTAAAAGATAGAAATCTTCTTCCAACATCCACTCAGTTACTATAGTATTGCCTAAAGCTGATAAATTACCTGACACCCCTTCAGACTAATTTTTAACCTCTTCAGACTCAAAACAGTATTATAAAATAATAACTAATAGAATCACAAAATACGTATGAAAAAATAAATTTGCTGTAACCAGGACTGTTTGTGAGCTTCTGAACCCCCAAAGCCTTTCTGTGTTGGAGGGAAGCCTTCTAGCTTATCAGTAGGAGTGGTAAGCACTAGGTAGCCTATCTACCACAAGAGTGGTTTCTAGCCCAGAAATTGTAGTTTATTGGCCATTTGGGCAGTTTTTCCATCTCTTTCAACTTTCTGGTTTAAAAGCCTGCATTTGCACTTGTTTCCCAACTTTCATGTAACTAGTCTAGTCCAGATACAGATTTGCTGTATCCAGGACTGTTTGTAAGCTTCTGAGCCTCCCAAGCCTTTTTGTGTTAGAGGGAAGCCTTCTAGCTTATCAGTGGGAGTAGTAAGCACTAGGTCGCCTGTCTACCATAAGATCCAGGTACAGAGTCTTAGTTTTAGCACTTGAATTTGCTTATTCGTGTTCAGAACTTGTTGTTAGCACTAAATAAGATACAAATTACTACAGCACTCAACCTTCCTCTTTACCTAGAGGAAACATTTTTTGTAGTTACTTTCCTCACTTGCTTAGAGAAAAACAGCTCTTATACTTACTTTCCTCACTTGTCTAGAGGAAAGTAGTTTTTTATTCAGGCATGTCCAAGGGTCAGCTCCCAGTGTTCTCTATCTGATGAATCTGGGCATCTTGGGGCAATGTAGCAATTGCCTCATGTACACAGACAAGTCTCTCCTCCTACCACCCAACACCACAACCTGTGAGAGATGCACTTATCTAGCCAAAGTGGAGGTAAAGCTCTCTCCAACCAAGATTGAACTTGACAGTCAAGAGGAGAAGGTAAACACTTGCACCACACCACATTCATCACATAGTCCCACTATACCTACACCACCAAAATCCACACATAGAAACACAAAAACATTTGCAGAGGCTCTCAGTAATAATCTGCTCAAGCAACAGAGGCCTCCAAAGCAGAAATGCAAGCAACCTCCACCCCCCAACACAACCCAAATGACACAAAGCCTACAGACTCAGTGTGCCAATAAATCACAGCCCATAAGGCAAAACAATATACCCAACACACTAGTCATAGGTGACTCTATAGTTAGGCACACTGGTGTCCCACTCACCAGGCTAAACAAGGAGAAGGTTACTTATAGCTGCCTGTCAGGTGCCATGATCCGCCACATAACCCATGCACTCAGGTGACTCCACAACAAGTACAAATAAAACTCTGTCATTATCCATGTTATTGTGAGCAACCTGAGACGTACCTCCCTGAACTACATGAAAAGAGACATGGAAGAGCTCTCTGATCTTGTAGTCCAGGCAGGTATGATCCTAGCCCTGAGTAGCATCCTGCCATCGCCCAGAATGATACCACAGTACAAGGACAAAATGATTGACTTCAACAATTGGCTAAGCTTCTGGTGTCATTCTAAGGGGATCCGGTACCTGTCTGCCTGGGATGACATGGTCGACAGACCACAATGCTTTGCCAGAGATGGCCTGCACCTGTCACCCCTGGGATTCTGGATACTGGCTAAGGGTCTTGACGTCCCTATAGTGCCTTTTTTAGGCAAGCTTCAAATGACAAATTCACCACCACAATAGGAATAGGCAAGCAAAAACTGAGGGTAATGCTACTCAATGCTAGAAGTCTAAATCTCAAAATGCACTCACTCGAGGCACTCCTTAAAATGGAGAACATTGATATCTGTGCAGTGACTGAGACCTGGTTCAAAGCTCTAGAGAGCACCCCTGCATTACCAGGCTGTAACTCATACCACACTTTTCGGCCATCTAACCTGGACCAGAACACCAAAGGTGGAGATGTGTCCATATTCATTAATGATATCACACCTCCAGGTTAGTTGCATAGCATAATGCATCCGAGGTTATCCAAGTGCAACTAACTCTGGACAAAACTGCAATCCAAATTATAGCTTGCTACAGATCCCCCACCATGCCCCAGGATTCCCACTCCTCTTTTCATTGATATACTGGAAAATATTAGGGTTCAACCAAACATCCTAATAATGGTGATTTCAACTACCTAACCGTTAACTGGGAAAACTACTCATGTGCCAGCTCCTTTGCTCAATGCTTTCTGGAATTCATAAATTCCAATGCCCTGGATAAACTTATCCACACCCCCACCAGGGGGAAGAATATCCTAGACCTAGCCATTACCAACATGAATGTCTGGTGTTCAACACCTGAAGCCAACTCCTCATTGGTCAGATCCGACCATAAGCTAATCACCCTAGATATCCATATCCCACCCCCACCCACCATTAAGGAAACCACGGTAAACAATTTCTCCAAAGCCAACTTCATGCTTCTTAAGACAGAAGTGGTGAACTTCATGACACCCATGGTGATGGACAATACAGTTATGACTGCTGAAGCCTACACAAATGAACTCTATAAGCACTTACACGAGTGCATGGATCATGCTATCCCAAACAGAACCAAGACACTATCCCCCAAAAAAAGCAAACCAATCTGGTGGTGCAATGCCATAAACAAACTCTACAACAGAAGGAAGAAACTGTTGCAAAAGAGAGTAAAATCCCATGAGTGGAGGAGCTCCCTGGTCAGCCTCAGTAAGAAGCTGAGATCCCATATAAGATCCTCCAAAACTAGCTATGAAAACAAAATTGCCACTGATTCTAAGGGCAACCACAAAGCATTCTATAGCTATGTCAAGAATCTCAATGGCAACACCCAGATATGCTCTGAGTTACAGCACAATGGCACAAAAATTACAGAACCAACTGATATTGCCAACACCCTGGCAGATAGGTTCAGTGCTAATTTTACCCCCTCTCACCCCCTAAAGGGCCCATATCTATACAGGAAGAATGCAGAATCCCTGTACTCACATCTATGCAAGTAAAAGCTGCACTCTCTAAAACCAAAAACACAGCATCCATGGGACCGGACAACATCCCAGGCTGCGTTTTACACAAACTTCAGAACAAACTGGCTCCCCACCTAAGCACCATGTTCAATCATAGTCTCAGGTCAGGCTTTGTGCCCACTGAATGGCGCACAGCAACAGTTATCTCACTCCACAAAGGGGGAGCCACCACTGATCCTGGGAACTATTGCCCTATTAGCATGACGAGCCTGGTCTGCAAGGCCATGGAATGTATCATCATGGAACTCATAAACAAAGACATTGGTAACCTCCAAACTTTGGACCCCACCCAGTTCAGGTTTGTGAAAGGCAGATCATGCCTTCTGAACCTGATCGACTTCTTTGAGGCAGTCACCAAAGCCGTAGACAAGGGTAAGGTGGTTTATACAGCCTATCTTGACCTCGCCAAGGCTTTTGACACCATCCCCCATTCTGGAATTATAGCTAAACTCACTAAACTAGGTCACAAGATGGGTTGCCAACTAGCTCACTGACAGAACCCACACTGTAAAAGTTGCAGACTCCAAGTTTGACTTCAAGCCAGTGACAAATGGAATACCACAAGGTTCAGTCCTGGGACCTCTCTTGCTTGGTATCTACTTCTCTGAAGTACAGGCTAACACAGTAGGCCTCTGGCTAATGAAGTTTGCAGATGACTGAAAGCTAGGAGTCATAGTCGAGTCCCCAAATGATGTGAACATCCTACAGAACGGCCTCACTGAGACAGATGCCTGGTGTCAGAGGCATGGCCTCAACTCAATGCCAAAAAGTGCATTGTCATCCCATTTGGTAAAAACTCTGTACCCATGAACTACCACATAAATGACAGTCTACTCAATGCCGGATGTGTGATAAGTGACCTTGGAACTCAGGTGGACAGTAGTCTCTCCTTTGATAATCACATTGCCACAGTAGTCAGGAAATCCTTCTATGTGGCACACCTCATCACAAAAGGGTCATCATCCAGGAAAAAAGAAGGTCATTGTTTCCCTCTCCTCAGCACTCATTAGACTGGTTATAGAGTACAATACCCCTTTTGGAATGTACCTCACAAGACATCTGCAGCAGCTGGAAAGGCCACAGAAGTACCTCGCAAAGAGGATTACTGGCCTCAAACAGATGCCCTACACTGACCATCTCAAAAAACTCCAGCTTTACTCTGTAGCATATCGCCTACTCTGAGGAAATCTCTGCCTAACATATAAAGCTATGTTAAACCCAGAGCTGTTGGACATGCTACATCTAAGAAAATCCCAATCCCTCCAGGCTACATGTTCTAGGGACCTAAACCTTGTCATCACAATAAACAAGACATGCTGGTGGGATAGATTCCTGTCCCAGAGACTTCCTATACTCTGGAACAAGCTACCCATCTATGTAAAGCAAAATTCCTCATTAGCACTCTTCAAGAAAAATCTTGATGAGTGGATGGGAAATAGGAAATACACCCCGGAGGTTTCTGTGGCTCTGCTCAACAGGGGCACAGGAAATTAACTTTCTTGTGTGGCGTAAGGCATGGAACCTTATTGACTAGGCTTACTTAGGCCCTTGGGCCGATAACCTAATACCTACCTATGAACCTGTGAATTTATAAATCAAGGCTGGCTTTACAAAGAATAGGTCTACCACAGATCATGTTAGGTCCTTATTCTGAGATATGGGAACATTTTTTTTTTTTTTTTTTTTGTTTTGAAGTAAAATAGTTCATCCACCTAATGTTTTAAACTTGATGTAATATATGTAACTGTTGTTGGAAGAGTATTTTACATGTAAAATGTAACTTATGTAAGTATTTCATGTCTACACATACACCAATTCAGAAGCACAGACAAACGCACAGCCGTATACATAGAAACATGAACAGAATCACATACATAGATAGACACACACACCCTGAACTTAACATCCATATTAGTGAGTGAACACGTCACTGATGTTGTCTTTGTAGAGAAAATAAAAATAAAAAAACAAGTCATAGCAACACCTCCCTCTCCTTACTGTCCTTGATTTTGCTGCACAGAGCTGACTCAATTTGTTGATTACTCTGGTAAATCAATGTGGATTACAGTCAGTCAGTAAGGACCAAAGATTAAGAGCTTCATAACTATTATTTTTAACCAATATTTGATAAAGAACAGTTTGTTGCAGTAATCCTTGATTGTCTCTATGATGCCCCTGCACTGGCCCAGTAATCAAGGAGACTCAGTCCTCACAGCTAACACCAGTGAGGGATATGCACATTGGCAGGATGACAAGTTCACACACACAGTAAAGTACAATTTCCTTTAAGATCATGCAGAGATCACAGTCTGGGGCTGGTTTTTCCCTCTCTCTCCAGATCCCCAGTTAGACTCCCCACTGGCACAGCTATAGGGTTAAGATCTCAGCCAAATGGTCAAGCCAAAACCTCCAGCACCCTCTTTGTCCAACCAGTGCTTTGTGTCCCTGCCCAAGTAGCTGACGCGCACACACACACACACACACACACACACACACACACACACACACACACACACACACACACGCACGCACGCACGCACACACACACACACACACACACACACACACACACACACACAGTCATAATTAAAAAGTTTAAATTAATAATAAATAATAAAAGCACAAGACAATACTCGATATCTCAACACAGTGACAACAGAGTTCAGAATCACAGGAAATATTTTAAAACAACATGCAGGACAGTCTCACATAAATACAGAAACCATCTAGACTGATCTTACTATTTTCCTATCTATCTCTAAGAGAGATACTATGATCTAAGTCTTACTTACAGAGCAAGGCAAATACAGATGAGAAGTGCTGAAGATGGATGTGTTCAGATCCAAGACAAGATACAAAATGCAAAGACTTACTATCTGAGATCGTTCTTAACGTACTATCAAACATTACTGCTGGGTTATCTCAGATTACATCATTCTTTGTCATCCCTACCTTCAGTTCTAGGCGACTGCCAAAAAATCCTCAAATGTACAATAAAACTAACATCACTAACTTAAAAATTACTGCTCTGCAGCACAATTAAAAGCAATCCTAGGCCACAATTTCAGCCAGCACAGCAGCTTTGTATTGTCATGATCAATACTAGAAGAAGGCTTAACAAACTTGAGCTAAAGCATTCTTTCACAACCTCACATAATCCAAACATAGTAGCAATTAATGAGTTATGGGTTAACTCAGATTTTTCCACTTTCTTAACTACAGTTATCTATACAATAGAACACCAGGCAAACAGTGAAGTGCTGGTACCCTACTCCTATAAAGTACAACCTTACATTCTCCAGACAGTCTCAACACTCTTCACCAAATGACCAAAACCCAAATTGGCTATTAAGCACATTACTTTAGAACTTGCAGTGGCCAAACCCTCCATGCAGCAAATACCAGGACAGTCATCACCTTAGCCACCTTAGTCACCAACATAATCCACCCATCCAGGCTCAAACGTCATGCATGAGTAGATGAACTATCATTGGAGTTTGCTAGGCAACTCAGGAATGGAGCAACATGCACACACACACACATTGAAGAGTTAGAGTTGCCAATCAACCTACTATATGTCTTGGGAAGCTAGGAGAAATGGGAGAAGATGGAATACCCAGAGAAAACCAGCAAAATTACAAGAAAACATGCAAGCTACATAAAGAAGGAATCCCAGATGATAAATGAACCACAGAATCTTTTATTGTGAGGTCACAGTGCTGACAACTGCACTATTCTGCCAACCACCACAGGCATAACAAACAAAATAAATCACAAGAAACAACTGATAATCTTAGGAGATTTCAATGTCAACCTACTAAATAACAAAATATCCAACATACATAGTATAATAAACTTTAGCCTTACTCAGTAACACAGTTCACCAAATCCAACTTCTCAAAAGGCAGTTATTTTTGCTTAACTTAGTTATTCCTAATAAACCCAAATTAATTCATGACTTAAAACTCCTACCTTTATCATTTAGCCATCCAGGCCCCATACCTTTCTTGATCTCTACTGCTGTCAACAACCCCCTCAGTCATTCTAACCTTCTTATCTAAATCACAACAAAATACAGCTAAGCTAGCTATCCACAAAACTTGCTTCCCTATAGTGGGCACAATCTACAGTCTTCTCCACTGTAACTTCCAATTTTGTCAATTGACTCCTTAAGCTGCAAGATACATAATCCAGCAAAGTTACCAGATTCATTAATCTGTTTTACAACACCTGGATTACTAAAGTGCTCAGAAGTCTGTGTAAACTTAGAAACAATGCCTGGCAGCTCCCAACAAACATTCAGAAATCTAAGAAACCTAGTGAAAAAGTCACCAGAGAAAGCATAAAACCAGTTATCTAACTTCTATCCAAAACTCCACACAATGCAACCAGAAAAAAAATCTGGAAACTGGTGAATAATATTGCAGGCGATCCTCATCAAAAAGACCCCCATCAAAAAGATCCCATGAAAACCACATCCAGATATGTTATTCCCAATGAATTCCTAAAATAATCCAACTCTTCACCCTCCCTAATGCCAGCCCTCATATCATCTTACAACCTCATGCTGGCTGCCAAACTGATTTGCTCACCCATTCTATTTTAAAACCCTTCTCACTAAGGAAATACATAAGGACAAAAAAATGCCATTTACTACACCCCCGAGGAACCAACAGTCTTAATTCACCATTGGTTCACCCACTTGTGTGAAGATCATATCCTATATCCTCTTAAGCACCTCTTTAACTTATGTAACACTGACAATGGCATGTTTAAACAATGTAAAACAGTCAAGGTCACACCAATTCCTATATCTTTCAACCAACAATCAGCTTGCAACTTCAAACTCATTTCTCTCCTTCTATCCTGCCTACCAAAGTACTTGAGAAATTAATTTACAACCAAATAGCATGCCACGTACAGCAATACAGAATTATGTCATAATTTCAGGAACATTTTTAGTCAAGCAGTAGCACAATGACTCCCCAGTACATCCTGATTGATGACATTGTTATAAACAGAGACAAGGATCTTAAGACAAACACCATTTTTACTGACCAAACCAAAGTATTTCATCACTCCCCTCTCCTAAGCATCCTGCTAGATGTCACTAATAGTTCACAAGATGTAGACTGATTTAAATGCATCTTATCTAACAGACACTGTTAGAAAAATATATAATAGTAATATGCATGCTTAGTGCATTTGTGGTTTAAAAGGGTTAATACATTTATTCTGTTCACACTGCATGAATCTGCACAGCTATTAGAAACGTAACAAGAGACATTTCATTTCTGCTAATGTCATGAAAATAACAAGAGACATTTCATTTCTGCTAATGTCATGAAACTTAACAAAGAGATATTTAATTTCTGCTTATACCATGAGAAAATATGCAGCTGCTAGAGGCTTTGATAAAGAAAACAATAGATTCTTAAAAGTATAAACCATAGTCAGCATTACTTGTACTAAAGCTAGAAATATACCTTGAATCTAGACAAAATGTAACACATCTTAGAACTGTACAAGTGAAGAATTTAAAAGTTAAGGTGGGCTAAAATAAGCCCAAGGCCAGGTTGTTTTTCTCAAAATGTTTTTGCAAGACAGCAAATAATCCAACCATGTCAGCAATAAGTCTGGTAACAATTTTTGTGAAACATACAGAAAGCTGTGTCCAACTACGTCAGCAATAGAATAGTAACATTTTCTGTGTGACATGAAGAGAACTGTATAAGAATAACATACTGATCATCGAAGAGCCAGACAAATCCTAAGAGAACTGTATAAGAATAACATACTGATCATCGAAGAGCCAGACAAATCCTGTACCTACATGCTTTGTCTCCTTGCTGCAAGTAATAAAGGGTGCCTTGCTTGAACCTAACGTGCATTGGTCTTTGAAGTTTTTCCTTTTACAGATTGGTCCTTCAGACCGGAACATCAGATGCTCAGGTAAGAGCCGCCCTCTCCAAAGCAAAAAACACAGCATCAATGGGACCAGACGGTGTTCCAGGCTGCGTCCTACATGAACTCCAAGAAGAGCTAAACCCAAACATAAAACTACTGTTCAATCTCAGCCTTACTACAGGATATGTACCCAAAGAGTGGCGTACAGCAACTGTAGTTCCTCTCCACAAAGGTGGTGCCTCAACGGATCCTGGAAACTATCGCCCCATAAGCCTGACTAGCTTGGTCTGCAAAGCTATGGAAAGGATAATCATGGACCTCATAAATAAAGATATTGGGGACCTACAGACACTGGATCCTACCCAGTTCGGCTTTGTTAAGGGCAGATCCTGCCTCTTAAACCTGGTTGATTTCTTTGAAACAGTCACCAAGGCCATTGACGAGGGGAAGGTGGTGTGGTCCACACAGCCTACCTGGACCTCGCAAAAGCCTTCGATACAATACCCCACTCGGGCATTATAGTTAAGCTCACCAGCTTAAATATAAACCCCTATGTCACTAGATGGGTTGCAAACTGGCTCAAGGACAGAACCCACATGGTTAGAATTGCTGGAGCCATGTCAGACTCCAAACCAGTTACAAGTGGCGTCCCACAAGGCTCAGTCCTGGGACCTCTCTTGTTCAGTATATATTTCTCGGAGGTACAGGCCAACATGGAAGGACTGTGGCTGACCAAGTTCACAGATGACTGCAAACTGGGCGCCATAATCGACTCTCCAGCCGACACAAGCATCCTCCAAAAGGGCCTCATAGAAACAGACAACTGGTGCCAGAGCCATGGCCTCAAGCTAAATGCCAAAAAGTGTATAGTCATCCCCTTTGGCAAAAACAAAGTGCCCAGAAATTACCACATATGTGGTAATCCATTAAGTACAGAAGAAGTAATTAGGGACCTGGGGACCCAAGTTGATAGCAATATCTCATTTGACAACCACGTGGCCAAAGTGGTTAGAAAAACATTTTATATAGCCCACCTAATCATGAAGGGATTCACATCTAGATCAGGGGAGGTCATCGTGCCTCTTTACTCATCCCTCATCAGGCCCATAATTGAGTACAATGCCCCTTTTGGGATGTACCTTATCAGACACCTGCAGCAACTGGAAAGACCCCAAAAGTACCTGACCAAGAGGATCAAAGGGCTCAAACAGATGCCATATGCTGCCCGGTTAAAGAAACTCCAGCTCTACTCAGTGGCATACCACCTGTTCAGAGGTGATCTGTGCCTGACGTATAAAGCCATGTCCAACCCGGAATTAATGGACATGCTGCACCTCAGAAAATCCAAATCCTATCGAGCTACACGCTCGAGAGACTTGAACCTCAGTACTGAAATAAATAGGACATGCTGGAGGGACAGATTCATAACCCAGAGGCTCCCTTCACTCTGGAATAAAATCCCAGTCCAGGTTAGGCAGAGTCCATCATTGACTCTCTTCAAGAGGAATCTTGATGAGTGGATGGGAGATCATAGGTTTACCCCGGGTATGACTTCTGTGTCACTGTTAGACAGAGGCACAGTATACTAACCTCAAAAAAAGGGCATAGCAAAATTAATTTAAAATGGGTGGCGAAAGCCAAACACATTCTGGCTAGGCTTATAAATGCCCTATGGCAGATAGCCTAGTATGAACCTATGAACCCTCTCTTCACCTCGGATCAGACGGCCAGGTGGTTGAAACCATATGGGGAAGAAACCAAATCAGTTCTTCTTATATGGAAAGTCCTCCGACTGAATTGTCATTCAAAAGAGGCCAGCCACTTTCTGATCTGTGACTGAAGGACGGGTCTCCGTGAATCGGTGATCAATCACGTAGGCTCAGGTAAGGTGAATCTACTTTTTTCTGTTTTCTGTTTCAGATCAGGGACTAGACGTGTATTGTTTTTGTCAGATTGTATTTTTGCAAGTCAGGAAAAAAAAAGATTACTGTCTTGTCATAGATCAGTAGAAACAGAATAAGTAGGCAGTCATTCTGAAGAGAGTATAACAAAATCCGTGGTACCATGTTAAAAATTAAGAGAAGTTACGTAACGATCAAAGGGTAAAACAAAATGGGTAATAATTGCACAAAAAGACCCCAAAACCCGTCGTTAACTGAAGATGCAAAATATATGCAGTCACAGCGCTCCAACAATATTAGATATTATTCAAAATGGGTTAATAAATACGAATTCGACGGAAAATTAGAAAAATCCTCACTTATCGAACTTATCAAACAGCTCAAAAATGATTCAGAGGGTTGGGTAAAAAAGCAACGTCAGAAACCACACAAAGGAAACTAACGGCCTGTAAACTCCCAAAGGAAATCCAACAGCAAACTCAGCTGGAGTACACCCAAAGTAAGCAGCTATACAAGCAGATAAATCCAATAAGCGAAAAACTGAAAGCTGAAAACTAGAAAACTGGAAAAACTCTGGCAAAACTGCTTTATTTAAGCCTTAAAAATATAGCTTTTCGTCAGTCCACAGACTAACTTCTTCAGAAACAATGTATCCAAAAAAAGTTTCAACAGTACTCTTGGCTTTAAAAACTCTGAGTAATGACATCACTTCCTCAAATTGACTTAAAGGGATAGCACACCCTCTTTCCATCACTATGATCATCACACTCAAGTATTCATACAATAATATAATTCCACTTAAAAATTAGATGAATGGAATTAAAAATACAATAATAAAAGAATATATATATAAAAAATAATATTATAATGAAGTCAAATATGAACATTATAATTATAAATGTACATATTCTAACTAAAAACCTGATGCAGCAAATACAAATTCCCAAACTGCATAAAATTCACTGCTCCGTTTCTATATGTGACTCTCCTATTTACCAAGTGTGATGGGGTTCAACATCTAAAAAAATTTTATAAAAATTATATAACATTTATGTAAAATTTATATAAAATTTTATTCATGTAAACATGCATAAATATAAACTCAATAAAATACCCCATATTGAATTTAACTACCTCTCCAAGCTCTTTAACTTTAAAATGCATGAAATGGACAACATGCCATTGAGACCTGGAGAAGCAAATGCTCTGAGTCTCAATTGCCAAAGCAATTCCTTTCTTTCTAATAATAATGAATCCTTCCCTTTTCCATGTCTGGTATTTATATGATCAATAGCCATAAAGCAATATCCATGCTCAGGATGCTCTTGAATGTGTTTAGCTAGGCCATTTTCTTCCTTGTTCTTTTTTATAGCATACTCATTTTCATATATGTGTTGGCACAGTTTCCTGTCCGTTTTCCCCACATAGAAACATGGACAGGAAAGACATACCGCCACATATACAACATGAGAACTTTTACAGTTATATCTTCCTTTTACTGTATAGATGTTGTTTTTAAGGCTTAAATAAAGCAGTTTTGCCAGAGTTTTTCCAGTTTTCTAGTTTTCAGCTTTCAATTTTTCGCTTATTGGATTTATCTGCTTGTATAGCTGCTTACTTTGGGTGTACTCCAGCTGAGTTTGCTGTTGGATTTCCTTTGGGAGTTTACAGGCCATTGGTTTCCTTTGTGTGGTTTCTGAAGTTTGTTTCGTGTTTTTACTAAAAAAGCAACGTCGATTAAGAATTCCTCAGGCACACAGGTGGCTGGAGGAAGTAAACCATAGGGAACAAAAAAACAAAGATTCAAAAGCAATGTTTTTAGATAGGGAGGATAATAATTTAGTAATAGCATCAGCACCTCCACCTCCCTTACCAGAATATGAAGCAAGTGAGCAGATAAGTCCACCCCCACTATATCCTGCAGTCACTGAAGATAGAGATATTGTGAAATTAAAACTGACTAAAATTAGAGATCCCATCGGGACCAGGTCCCAAACAAGGGCAGGTAATTCAGAAGAAGGTATCAAGTTATGGCAAATAGTTAAGAATTCATGATCTATAGGTGAAGAAGAAGAAATATGCCTACTTATAGAAGTACCCAATCCTCAGGCAGGTCAAGACAATCAGGACCCAACTATCTTAGTGTATAGACCTTGGACTCCAGAAGATATCCGGAAAGCCACTGAGGGAATTCCCCATCCAAAGGTTAATTTCAGAAAATTCTCAGAAGATTTACAAGGAATAAGGTTGAGTTATAACCTAAACGGAGAAGAAATAGAAAAAGTAGTTAGACAAATTGTAGGGCCAGATTGGTACATGATTAGTGGGAACTGGAATCCCCGTGACACTGCACAAAGACCCCTCTGACATAGCAGCGCATAATTAGACACCAGAGTAAAAGGTCTTACAGACTGCATTTCTGAAAAATGGAAACCTAGGGCAGACTGGATTTGCATTAATCAATGCATCCCACAAGAAGGTGAAACAATTGATCAGTATTATGCCAGATTGTTAGAATGTTTTAATAACCACTGTGGAATGCAGGTTCCTGAAGATCAAACACAAGATTCCCCATATGAACAGCAGTTAAAGAATGCATTTTTAAAAGGCAGTAGCACACCTATAAGCAGTTTTATTACAAAACACATGGTATACCATCGTACAAGCAGGTTAAAATCATTACTTGAATATGCTAGGCATGCCGAAAGGCATTTTAATAGCAAAAAGAAAAAGAAAGCTCAAGTATTTTCTGTAGAAGATGGAGCAGAAGTTTATGTAGTACAGTCTGCGTAAAAGGGCAAGAAAAATGTGCAGGGAAACAAACAATCTGATCAGCGATCAGAGGAGTTTGAAGGGTGGAAAAAAAGGGGAGAATGTTTTAAATGCGGTAAAAAGGGACATCTGGCAAGAGATTGCAAGAAAAACAAGAAGGCAACAACGGAAGACAAGGAGGGTAAGGACTGACTATATGGTAGTCAAGAATCATTAGAAGGGGCTAGCAAAGAATGGACAAATGAGAATGTGATAGAGGGAGTAGAGGAAGTGCAGGAAGTTAGTGACAATGAAGAAAATGAAATATTAGACCTAGATTTATTGAGCTTGGAGCTCTATTTAGCAGACACGAAACCAGAAGTTACACTCTTGGTAAAAGGGAGGGAGGTCAAATTTTTGTGTGACTCAGGGGCATCACGAACCCTGATACACTCCTCCAAACTGCCAGAAAACACAGTCACCTGATTACATACTGGTCAATGCAGCTAATGGATAGCTGTACCGGGAGCCTCTCTCCCGTAACATTGCAATAACTGATCCAGTTTCAGGATTGACACAAATATGCAAAATTGTAGTTTCTGCAAAATGCCCAGTAAACCTCTTGGGCAGAGACCTCATGCAGCTAGTTGGTATAGCAGTAGTCACAACCATGCAGGGTATTTAAGCACAGCGACAAATTAACACTTTTGTAGTGCAATTGGAGGGTGAAATGTTTTATTGGTACAGCCAGGCCTTGGTTACAACTGGTCCAGTGACTGTGACCAAAGAGTTAATGAACCTAGCCATCAGCAAGTTCCCCTCCCTTGACATTGATAGGCAACATCTGTTGCACTGTATCCTGTATTATTGCAACATACCAGGACCTGATAAGGAATATGAGCAAGAGTTTAAAAATCATGCAAACAGATCGATATTGCGTAACCTGTACGGAGACACAGAAGGGAACAGTGTAGCCAGTTGTTCATTGCCCCAGGAGTTCTTTGCACTTTATAAATCTAATCGATTACCACATGTTAGCTTAACCAAAAACAGAAATATAGAATGGGCAGACCTAGGAGAAAAAGTCACGAGATAGGAGAAACAGACAAAACTAGAACTGTCAGAATAAGGAATACAAGTACAAAAGTTGAATTGGATAACTCAGACCAACCCAGCTGTGCACTTGCAGTCTAGCGAGGACAGCTGATTAACACTCCTATTAAAGGAGGAAGAGAATGCCTTACGAGACATACCAGAGACTCTCTGGTCAACAGGGAAATCAGATGTAGGAATCATTCATACAGTGGGACCAGTTACTATCACGCCAAAGTCAGCATTCAGACCACAAAAAAAACAGTATCCCTTAAGAAAAGATGCAGAGGCAGGGATAAAGCCTATTATAGCAGCCTTACTTAAAGGAGGGATACTAGTAGAATCTCCTGATTCAGAATCTGAAACCAAAAGACTGGTGAACATGCACGGAAAACAGTCGATTTCTTCAGTATCAGGATATTCCAAAAACAGGCACAAATATAATCCAAAACATAAAACTTTTATTCCAAGGCACGAAACAGACAGATAAGCACTTTCACATACACAATGTATGCTTCTTCAGATCTAATTTCCTGTGCTTTAGCCACACCATTAAATACTCTAAGTTAATTGAACCAATTAAAATAGTTATAATAAGTGAATCTAATAAATCAATTAACTGAGAAAACTGATGGAATCAATTAGACTATAGGTTTTCAGAAGTAGGTAGTCAAATTGGAATGATGGTTTCACTCAATACTGGTTAAAGCTATAGCGCTAAAAATAACTAAAACATTTACTAGCAATCATACTGTGGATAAATAACATAGCATATATAAAATGCTTAAGATAAAAATGTATTAAAAATGCACATATCAACCAATAATACTAACATATTCATATAGTTCATTATTACAATGTCAATACATAAATAGGTGGACGAATAAATAAATAAATAAATCCAGATTCAAATATTTGTGAATAAATAAATAAATAGGTATATAGATCCACATTATTGGTAAATTCATACTACATGTGTAATTATTAGTGATAAAATATGTATCTTTATGTATTCATAGATTAATGATGGAAATTGAAATAATCATGTCAATGAATCTAAATGTAATGTATTTGATGGAATCTAATGGAAGTTAGTAAAATTTAATAAAGTGCATGGTATAAATATATATATATATATATATATATATATATATATATATATATATATATATATGTGTATGTATATGACAATATAGTAATATTAATTTTAATTTATTGTATATAGATAAGAATGCATAGATGAATATATAAATATAGAATGGTATGGAATAAAGTAAAAAATATATATGTATATAGTGTAATGTAAATGAACTGTGTATCTTGTTTGAGTGACCGAGGTCATCTCCTATTTCTAAGTACTGGTTTGATAGATACATACTGGTTGATACCTAGGTATTGGTGTGCTCTAAGTTTAAAAATCCACTGTAGTTCTCTAGTTTCTAATAAATTCATAAAATCTCTTTCTCTACTGTTGCCACTTACTCTTTCTACAACTCGAAATTTAAAGTAGTGGCCATTACATTCTGTGATGTGTTTTGCTAGGGCGTTCTGCTCATTATTACGCCTTATATCATAGATGTGGTTATATACCCTATTTTTTAATTTCCTCTTTGTTAGTCCTACATAGAATGCTGGACACATGCCACAAGTGGCTAGGTATATAAGATTTTCTGTTTCGCACGTTGCCTCAAAATGAGGAACAAATATGTAGTTTAATGTTGGGTGTGTAAAATCCTGTTCATTAGTAATATGTATACACATATTGCAATGTCCACATGGGTAAGTTCTAGTCTTGCATTCAGTTTCTTATCAATATTGGGATTTGGTCTAGATTTTGAACATAATAGTTGTTTTAAGTTTTTACTATTCCTATAGGTAAACTTAGGATGTGTACCTACAATTCTAGCAGTTTTTCTATCTATGGTTAAAATTTTCCAATTACTCTGGATGATATTTTTATGAGTTGACTATCATTAGTATAAGTCATGATGTATCTAACTATTATAGAGTCTTCATCAATAATCTCTTTACCTGCAGTTTTAACTTTATATTTCTTAATATTTTTATTCATGTTCTTATTAGACATTTCAAGAGAAACTGGTGCAAAGACTTCTTCTCTAATCGATTCTACCATCTTACTATTGTAACCTCTTTCCTGGAACAATTTTACCATTTTTTCTACTTCTTTAAGTTTCACTTCCTGTTCTCTACATAATCCATTTATTCTCATAAACTGGCTTTTAATAATGGCTGGAAACACATGCCGTGGATGCATGCTATCGAAATCTAATAGAGTATTTTTTCCAGCAGGTTTTTCTGTAAAGACTCAAGACTAAAATACCTTCTTTAATGCCTAAATTCATGTCTAAAAAGCTAACTGTATCATTAGAAGCTTCCATAGTGAAGGTCAAAAAATTAGTAGTGTTACCAAGATAGTGTAGAAACATTTTAAATTCTTCCTGAGTGCCTCTCCAAACAATAAGTATATCATCCACAAATCTTTTATACAGTGTTACTTTTTCAAATAGTGGATGATTAAATAAAAATCTTTGTTCCCATTGAAAGACTACAAGGTTCGCGTATGTATTGGTGCATGGGGTGCCCATAGCAATACCCCATTTTTGATGGTAGATTGTTTGCCCATATAGAAAGACATTGTTTGATAGAACAATGTCAAGTAGTTGACAAATAAGTATCTGTTTATTTTATTAAAGTTCCCTCTAGATGAGATAAGTTCTCTTATGGCCTGAATGCCATACTCATTTGGAATGCAGGTAAATAAGTTACATACATCTAGGGTAATCAACAAATGCGTATCCTTGGATAATGGTTCTTTCAACTGCTCTATATGTTCCAGAAGTGTATACGTGTCTTTAAGTATGGTAGGAATGTCATTTACTAATGGTCTCAATGTTTTTTCCAAAAAGTTGGATATATTTTCGGTAGCCCATAGTTCTCCTGACACTATGGGTCTCATGGGTGGGGGTTCTATACATTTGTGGACTTTAGGTAAGCCTTTGATTATAGGTATTCTGGGATGTTCTCTATTAAAATAATCATATAAACCCTTGCCTATCTGTTGGCACATTAACATGTCGTAAAGATTGTCAGCTATCTCCCTGCAAATCTTGTCTAATGTCTCTTTAGATATTTCTAAGTAAGTCTGTTTATCACTTAGCATCATGAGCATAAGCTGATCATATTCTTCTGTATTGAATATCACTATCCCACCTCCCTTATCTGCTGGCTTAAAATTGAGGGTGGGATTACTACATAGCGACCTAAGTGAAGAGTATTCCTTATTACTCAAGTTGAAATAACAACATTTTTTATATCCATCAAAGAAATATTCATAAATATTCTGTTCGCAAATTTTCAAGAAACATTCGACATGATTAGGCAGGGTAGGTGAAAAAACACTTTTCTTTTTAAAATTAATAGAGTCATTGGCGCCAACTTCAACTGAAAGTTTGTTGTCAAAGTGTAACTTCAGTGCTACAGATCTTACGAACATTCTTAAGTCCAGGAGTGTATCATGTAAATGGCTTCCCTGCGAGGGGATAAATGTTAGTCCTTTATTTAATACTCTGGTTTCTTCATGTGATAACACTAACCTGGAACGATTGAAAAACAAACAGTTTAATTCTTCTGGCGTCTCTGCTGTTGTGGAGGCTCCCCCGAATGTTTCCGCTTCTTCCCTTGCCAGCTGTGTGCACGATCTCTCTGCAGTGCTTGCTTCCGAATAGGGTAGGGTAAAAAATGCGTGATGGTTCGTTGAGTGCTAATTTTCGGAATGGCCCCCATCCTATGAACATTCTTATTAGCTTCTTGATTCGGAAGAGGTGTAGAGGGAGAAAGACAATCAGCCATGGAAGGTAGCTCTTCAGGGGGCGTGACAAAGGCTCCTTCTGAGATAACACTGGTCGCGTCAGTCTCAATCTGGCCAGTAGTGGAAGTTAGCGGAATATTCAGTTGATCTTGATGTGGAGCACTGGCATGAGTTTCTTCATTGTTGGAAGTATAGTTCTGATGGAAGCCTCTGGGCCAAACAAACACATTGCCAGCGGAAAAATCTCTAAAGTCTCTGTACAGCTTGCGCTGTTTAACTTGCTGGAGTTTCTGGCTGTAAGCAAACACTTGCAGATACATGTGGTCTAATTTACTTCTGCAAGACTCATGGTCAAATGAGTCACGTATTTCTTTGTTTAATTTTTCTATCTTAGTTAATAACTCCAATTCAAGGAGGAGAAAATAGTCATTGATTAGCTGCATGTATTTGTAGCTAAGTTCGAGATTTAGTTCTTGCCATTTTCTTAGCAGCTCAGGGTGCATGTCTCCATAGGTAGGCATGCACAATACGCGCATGCCTCTAGGAATGATTTTAAAATGCATGCAAGCTTCTAAATGTTTGCGTTGCCAAGTGTAACGCTGAAGTCTATATAGGTCATTCTCTAACTCTTTAATTAAAGAATGAAAACGTTCTATATTATCAATAGGATTTTCTATGTCAATTGTAGTAGAGGATTTCAGTTCCAGAGCCAATAAAGGGTTATTCACATTTTTAGTAATGAGATACCATTTATCGTCGCTTACCCTCGTCTCCGGTCTATAGTCCAGTTCAATAGCAGTGTTAGCCATTCCGTGGAGTAGTAAAGGTAAACAAAAAGAAAGCAAATATTTAGTATAAATCACCTGCTACTCAAAAGAGTTCACTAGTCACAGCAAAGTAAATCTGAAACCAAAAGACTGGTGAACATGCACGGAAAACAGTCGATTTCTTCAGTATCAGGATATTCCAAAAACAGGCACAAATATAATCCAAAACGTAAAACTTTTATTCCAAGGCACGAAACAGACAGATAAGCGCTTTCACATACACAATGTATGCTTCTTCAGATCTAATTTCCTGTGCTTTAGCCACACCATTAAATACTCTAAGTTAATTGAACCAATTAAAATAGTTATAATAAGTGAATCTAATAAATCAATTAACTGAGAAAACTGATGGAATCAATTAGACTATAGGTTTTCAGAAGTAGGTAGTCAAATTGGAATGATGGTTTCACTCAATACTGGTTAAAGCTATAGCGCTAAAAATAACTAAAACATTTACTAGCAATCATACTGTGGATAAATAACATAGCATATATAAAATGCTTAAGATAAAAATGTATTAAAGTGCACATATCAACCAATAATACTAACATATTCATATAGTTCATTATTACAATGTCAATACATAAATAGGTGGATGAATAAATAAATAAATAAATCCAGATTCAAATATTTGTGAATAAATAAATAAATAGGTATATAGATCCACATTATTGGTAAATTCATACTACATGTGTAATTATTAGTGATAAAATATGTATCTTTATGTATTCATAGATTAATGATGGAAATTGAAATAATCATGTCAATGAATCTAAATGTAATGTATTTGATGGAGTCTAATGGAAGTTAGTAAAATTTAATAAAGTGCATGGTATAAATATATATATATGTATGTATATGACAATATAGTAATATTAATTTTAATTTATTGTATATAGATAAGAATGCATAGATGAATATATAAATATAGAATGGTATGGAATAAAGTAAAAATATATATGTATATAGTGTAATGTAAATGAACTGTGTATCTTGTTTGAGTGACCGAGGTCATCTCCTATTTCTAAGTACTGGTTTGATAGATACATACTGGTTGATACCTGGGTATTGGTGTGCTCTAAGTTTAAAAATCCACTGTAGTTCTCTAGTTTCTAATAAATTCATAAAATCTCTTTCTCTACTGTTGCCACTTACTCTTTCTACAACTCGAAATTTAAAGTAGTGGCCATTACATTCTGTGATGTGTTTTGCTAGGGCGTTCTGCTCATTATTACGCCTTATATCATAGATGTGGTTATATACCCTATTTTTTAATTTCCTCTTTGTTAGTCCTACATAGAATGCTGGACACATGCCACAAGTGGCTAGGTATATAAGATTTTCTGTTTTGCACGTTGCCTCAAAATGAGGAACAAATATGTAGTTTAATGTTGGGTGTGTAAAATCCTGTTCATTAGTAATATGTATACACATATTGCAATGTCCACATGGGTAAGTTCCTAGTCTTGCATTCAGTTTCTTATCAATATTGGGATTTGGTCTAGATTTTGAACATAATAGTTGTTTTAAGTTTTTACTATTCCTATAGGTAAACTTAGGATGTGTACCTACAATTCTAGCAGTTTTTCTATCTATGGTTAAAATTTTCCAATTACTCTGGATGATATTTTTATGAGTTGACTATCATTAGTATAAGTCATGATGTATCTAACTATTATAGAGTCTTCATCAATAATCTCTTTACCTGCAGTTTTAACTTTATATTTCTTAATATTTTTATTCATGTTCTTATTAGACATTTCAAGAGAAACTGGTGCAAAGACTTCTTCTCTAATCGATTCTACCATCTTACTATTGTAACCTCTTTCCTGGAACAATTTTACCATTTTTTCTACTTCTTTAAGTTTCACTTCCTGTTCTCTACATAATCCATTTATTCTCATAAACTGGCTTTTAATAATGGCTGGAAACACATGCCGTGGATGCATGCTATCGAAATCTAATAGAGTATTTTTCCAGCAGGTTTTTCTGTAAAGACTCAAGACTAAAATACCTTCTTTAATGCCTAAATTCATGTCTAAAAAGCTAACTGTATCATTAGAAGCTTCCATAGTGAAGGTCAAAAAATTAGTAGTGTTACCAAGATAGTGTAGAAACATTTTAAATTCTTCCTGAGTGCCTCTCCAAACAATAAGTATATCATCCACAAATCTTTTATACAGTGTTACTTTTTCAAATAGTGGATGATTAAATAAAAATCTTTGTTCCCATTGAAAGACTACAAGGTTCGCGTATGTATTGGCGCATGGTGTGCCCATAGCGACACCCCATTTTTGATGGTAGATTGTTTGCCCATATAGAAAGACATTGTTTGATAGAACAATGTCAAGTAGTTGACAAATAAGTATCTGTTTATTTTATTAAAGTTCCCTCTAGATGAGATAAGTTCTCTTATGGCCTGAATGCCATACTCATTTGGAATGCAGGTAAATAAGTTACATACATCTAGGGTTATCAACAAATGCGTATCCTTGGATAATGGTTCTTTCAACTGCTCTATATGTTCCAGAAGTGTATATGTGTCTTTAAGTATGGTAGGAATGTCATTTACTAATGGTCTCAATGTTTTTTTCCAAAAAGTTGGATATATTTTCGGTAGCCCATAGTTCTCCTGACACTATGGGTCTCATGGGTGGGGGTTCTATACATTTGTGGACTTTAGGTAAGCCTTTGATTATAGGTATTCTGGGATGTTCTCTATTAAAATAATCATATAAACCCTTGCCTATCTGTTGGCACATTAACATGTCGTAAAGATTGTCAGCTATCTCCCTGCAAATCTTGTCTAATGTCTCTTTAGATATTTCTAAGTAAGTCTGTTTATCACTTAGCATCATGAGCATAAGCTGATCATATTCTTCTGTATTGAATATCACTATCCCACCTCCCTTATCTGCTGGCTTAAAATTGAGGGTGGGATTACTACATAGCGACCTAAGTGAAGAGTATTCCTTATTACTCAAGTTGAAATAACAACATTTTTTATATCCATCAAAGAAATATTCATAAATATTCTGTTCGCAAATTTTCAAGAAACATTCGACATGATTAGGCAGGGTAGGTGAAAAAACACTTTTCTTTTTAAAATTAATAGAGTCATTGGCGCCAACTTCAACTGAAAGTTTGTTGTCAAAGTGTAACTTCAGTGCTACAGATCTTACGAACATTCTTAAGTCCAGGAGTGTATCATGTAAATGGCTTCCCTGCGAGGGGATAAATGTTAGTCCTTTATTTAATACTCTGGTTTCTTCATGTGATAACACTAACCTGGAACGATTGAAAAACAAACAGTTTAATTCTTCTGGCGTCTCTGCTGTTGTGGAGGCTCCCCCGAATGTTTCCGCTTCTTCCCTTGCCAGCTGTGTGCACGATCTCTCTGCGGTGCTTGCTTCCGAATAGGGTAGGGTAAAAAATGCGTGATGGTTCGTTGAGTGCTAATTTTTGGAATGGCCCCCATCCTATGAACATTCTTATTAGCTTCTTGATTCGGAAGAGGTGTAGAGGGAGAAAGACAACCAGCCTTGGAAGGTAGCTCTTCAGGGGGCGTGACAAAGGCTCCTTCTGAGATAACACTGGCCGCGTCAGTCTCAATCTGGCCAGTAGTGGAAGTTAGCGGAATATTCAGTTGATCTTGATGTGGAGCACTGGCATGAGTTTCTTCATTGTTGGAAGTATAGTTCTGATGGAAGCGTCTGGGCCAAACAAACACATTGCCAGCAGAAAAATCTCTAAAGTCTCTGTACAGCTTGCGCTGTTTAACTTGCTGGAGTTTCTGGCTGTAAGCAAACACTTGCAGATACATGTGGTCTAATTTACTTCTGCAAGACTCATGGTCAAATGAGTCACGTATTTCTTTGTTTAATTTTTCTATCTTAGTTAATAACTCCAATTCATGGGGGAGAAAATAGTCATTGATTAGCTGCATGTATTTGTAGCTAAGTTCGAGATTTAGTTCTTGCCATTTTCTTAGCAGCTCAGGGTGCATGTCTCCATAGGTAGGCATGCACAATACGCGCATGCCTCTAGGAACGATTTTAAAATGCATGCAAGCTTCTAAATGTTTGCGTTGCCAAGTGTAACGCTGAAGTCTATATAGGTCATTCTCTAACTCTTTAATTAAAGAATGAAAACGTTCTATATTATCAATAGGATTTTCTATGTCAATTGTAGTAGAGGATTTCAGTTCCAGAGCCAATAAAGGGTTATTCACATTTTTAGTAATGAGATACCATTTATCGTCGCTTACCCTCGTCTCCGGTCTATAGTCCAGTTCAATAGCAGTGTTAGCCATTCCGTGGAGTAGTAAAGGTAAACAAAAAGAAAGCAAATATTTAGTATAAATCACCTGCTACTCAAAAGAGTTCACTAGTCACAGCAAAGTAAATCTGAAACCAAAAGACTGGTGAACATGCACGGAAAACAGTCGATTTCTTCAGTATCAGGATATTCCAAAAACAGGCACAAATATAATCCAAAACGTAAAACTTTTATTCCAAGGCACGAAACAGACAGATAAGCGCTTTCACATACACAATGTATGCTTCTTCAGATCTAATTTCCTGTGCTTTAGCCACACCATTAAATACTCTAAGTTTATTGAACCAATTAAAATAGTTATAATAAGTGAATCTAATAAATCAATTAACTGAGAAAACTGATGGAATCAATTAGACTATAGGTTTTCAGAAGTAGGTAGTCAAATTGGAATGATGGTTTCACTCAATACTGGTTAAAGCTATAGCGCTAAAAATAACTAAAACATTTACTAGCAATCATACTGTGGATAAATAACATAGCATATATAAAATGCTTAAGATAAAAATGTATTAAAAATGCACATATCAACCAATAATACTAACATATTCATATAGTTCATTATTACAATGTCAATACATAAATAGGTGGACGAATAAATAAATAAATAAATCCAGATTCAAATATTTGTGAATAAATAAATAAATAGGTATATAGATCCACATTATTGGTAAATGCATACTACATGTGTAATTATTAGTGATAAAATATGTATCTTTATGTATTCATAGATTAATGATGGAAATTGAAATAATCATGTCAATGAATCTAAATGTAATGTATTTGATGGAATCTAATGGAAGTTAGTAAAATTTAATAAAGTGCATGGTATAAATATATATATATGTATGTATATGACAATATAGTAATATTAATTTTAATTTATTGTATATAGATAAGAATGCATAGATGAATATATAAATATAGAATGGTATGGAATAAAGTAAAAAATATATATGTATATAGTGTAATGTAAATGAACTGTGTATCTTGTTTGAGTGACCGAGGTCATCTCCTATTTCTAAGTACTGGTTTGATAGATACATACTGGTTGATACCTGGGTATTGGTGTGCTCTAAGTTTAAAAATCCACTGTAGTTCTCTAGTTTCTAATAAATTCATAAAATCTCTTTCTCTACTGTTGCCACTTACTCTTTCTACAACTCGAAATTTAAAGTAGTGGCCATTACATTCTGTGATGTGTTTTGCTAGGGTGTTCTGCTCATTATTACGCCTTATATCATAGATGTGGTTATATACCCTATTTTTTAATTTCCTCTTTGTTAGTCCTACATAGAATGCTGGACACATGCCACAAGTGGCTAGGTATATAAGATTTTCTGTTTTGCACGTTGCCTCAAAATGAGGAACAAATATGTAGTTTAATGTTGGGTGTGTAAAATCCTGTTCATTAGTAATATGTATACACATATTGCAATGTCCACATGGGTAAGTTCCTAGTCTTGCATTCAGTTTCTTATCAATATTGGGATTTGGTCTAGATTTTGAACATAATAGTTGTTTTAAGTTTTACTATTCCTATAGGTAAACTTAGGATGTGTACCTACAATTCTAGCAGTTTTTCTATCTATGGTTAAAATTTTCCAATTACTCTGGATGATATTTTTATGAGTTGACTATCATTAGTATAAGTCATGATGTATCTAACTATTATAGAGTCTTCATCAATAATCTCTTTACCTGCAGTTTTAACTTTATATTTCTTAATATTTTTATTCATGTTCTTATTAGACATTTCAAGAGAAACTGGTGCAAAGACTTCTTCTCTAATCGATTCTACCATCTTACTATTGTAACCTCTTTCCTGGAACAATTTTACCATTTTTTCTACTTCTTTAAGTTTCACTTCCTGTTCTCTACATAATCCATTTATTCTCATAAACTGGCTTTTAATAATGGCTGGAAACACATGCCGTGGATGCATGCTATCGAAATCTAATAGAGTATTTTTCCAGCAGGTTTTTCTGTAAAGACTCGAGACTAAAATACCTTCTTTAATGCCTAAATTCATGTCTAAAAAGCTAACTGTATCATTAGAAGCTTCCATAGTGAAGGTCAAAAAATTAGTAGTGTTACCAAGATAGTGTAGAAACATTTTAAATTCTTCCTGAGTGCCTCTCCAAACAATAAGTATATCATCCACAAATCTTTTATACAGTGTTACTTTTTCAAATAGTGGATGATTAAATAAAAATCTTTGTTCCCATTGAAAGACTACAAGGTTCGCGTATGTATTGGCGCATGGGGTGCCCATAGCGACACCCCATTTTTGATGGTAGATTGTTTGCCCATATAGAAAGACATTGTTTGATAGAACAATGTCAAGTAGTTGACAAATAAGTATCTGTTTATAAAAAGTTCCCTCTAGATGAGATAAGTTCTCTTATGGCCTGAATGCCATACTCATTTGGAATGCAGGTAAATAAGTTACATACATCTAGGGTAATCAACAAATGCGTATCCTTGGATAATGGTTCTTTCAACTGCTCTATATGTTCCAGAAGTGTATATGTGTCTTTAAGTATGGTAGGAATGTCATTTACTAATGGTCTCAATGTTTTTTCCAAAAAGTTGGATATATTTTCGGTAGCCCATAGTTCTCCTGACACTATGGGTCTCATGGGTGGGGTTCTATACATTTGTGGACTTTAGGTAAGCCTTTGATTATAGGTATTCTGGGATGTTCTCTATTAAAATAATCATATAAACCCTTGCCTATCTGTTGGCACATAAACATGTCGTAAAGATTGTCAGCTATCTCCCTGCAAATCTTGTCTAATGTCTCTTTAGATATTTCTAAGTAAGTCTGTTTATCACTTAGCATCATGAGCATAAGCTGATCATATTCTTCTGTATTGAATATCACTATCCCACCTCCCTTATCTGCTGGCTTAAAATTGAGGGTGGGATTACTACATAGCGACCTAAGTGAAGAGTATTCCTTATTACTCAAGTTGAAATAACAACATTTTTATATCCATCAAAGAAATATTCATAAATATTCTGTTCGCAAATTTTCAAGAAACATTCGACATGATTCGGCAGGGTAGGTGAAAAAACACTTTTCTTTTTAAAATTAATAGATTCATTGGCGCCAACTTCAACTGAAAGTTTGTTGTCAAAGTGTAACTTCAGTGCTACAGATCTTACGAACATTCTTAAGTCCAGGAGTGTATCATGTAAATGGCTTCTTTGCGAGGGGATAAATGTTAGTCCTTTATTTAATACTCTGGTTTCTTCATGTGATAACACTAACCTGGAACGATTGAAAAACAAACAGTTTAATTCTTCTGGCGTCTCTGCTGTTGTGGAGGCTCCCCCGAATGTTTCCGCTTCTTCCCTTGCCAGCTGTGTGCATGATCTCTCTGCGGTGCTTGCTTCCGAATAGGGTAGGGTAAAAAATGCGTGATGGTTCGTTGAGTGCTAATTTTCGGAATGGCCCCCATCCTATGAACATTCTTATTAGCTTCTTGATTCGGAAGAGGTGTAGAGGAAGAAAGACAATCAGCCATGGAAGGTAGCTCTTCAGGGGGCGTGACAAAGGCTCCTTCTGAGATAACACTGGCCGCGTCAGTCTCAATCTGGCCAGTAGTGGAAGTTAGCAGAATATTCAGTTGATCTTGATGTGGAGCACTGGCATGAGTTTCTTCATTGTTGGAAGTATAGTTCTGATGGAAGCCTCTGGGCCAAACAAACACATTGCCAGCGGAAAAATCTCTAAAGTCTCTGTACAGCTTGCGCTGTTTAACTTGCTGGAGTTTCTGGCTGTAAGCAAACACTTGCAGATACATGTGGTCTAATTTACTTCTGCAAGACTCATGGTCAAATGAGTCACGTATTTCTTTGTTTAATTTTTCTATCTTAGTTAATAACTCCAATTCAAGGGGGAGAAAATAGTCATTGATTAGCTGCATGTATTTGTAGCTAAGTTCGAGATTTAGTTCTTGCCATTTTCTTAGCAGCTCAGGGTGCATGTCTCCATAGGTAGGCATGCACAATACGCATGCCTCTAGGAACGATTTTAAAATGCATGCAAGCTTCTAAATGTTTGCGTTGCCAAGTGTAACGCTGAAGTCTATATAGGTCATTCTCTAACTCTTTAATTAAAGAATGAAAACGTTCTATATTATCAATAGGATTTTCTATGTCAATTGTAGTAGAGGATTTCAGTTCCAGAGCCAATAAAGGGTTATTCACATTTTTAGTAATGAGATACCATTTATCGTCGCTTACCCTCGTCTCCGGTCTATAGTCCAGTTCAATAGCAGTGTTAGCCATTCCGTGGAGTAGTAAAGGTAAACAAAAAGAAAGCAAATATTTAGTATAAATCACCTGCTACTCAAAAGAGTTCACTAGTCACAGCAAAGTAAATCTGAAACCAAAAGACTGGTGAACATGCACGGAAAACAGTCGATTTCTTCAGTATCAGGATATTCCAAAGACAGGCACAAATATAATCCAAAACGTAAAACTTTTATTCCAAGGCACGAAACAGACAGATAAGCGCTTTCACATACACAATGTATGCTTCTTCAGATCTAATTTCCTGTGCTTTAGCCACACCATTAAATACTCTAAGTTAATTGAACCAATTAAAATAGTTATAATAAGTGAATCTAATAAATCAATTAACTGAGAAAACTGATGGAATCAATTAGACTATAGGTTTTCAGAAGTAGGTAGTCAAATTGGAATGATGGTTTCACTCAATACTGGTTAAAGCTATAGCTAAAAATAACTAAAACATTTACTAGCAATCATACTGTGGATAAATAACATAGCATATATAAAATGCTTAAGATAAAAATGTATTAAAGTGCACATATCAACCAATAATACTAACATATTCATATAGTTCATTATTACAATGTCAATACATAAATAGGTGGACGAATAAATAAATAAATAAATCCAGATTCAAATATTTGTGAATAAATAAATAAATAGGTATATAGATCCACATTATTGGTAAATTCATACTACATGTGTAATTATTAGTGATAAAATATGTATCTTTATGTATTCATAGATTAATGATGGAAATTGAAATAATCATGTCAATGAATCTAAATGTAATGTATTTGATGGAGTCTAATGGAAGTTAGTAAAATTTAATAAAGTGCATGGTATAAATATATATATATGTATGTATATGACAATATAGTAATATTAATTTTAATTTATTGTATATAGATAAGAATGCATAGATGAATATATAAATATAGAATGGTATGGAATAAAGTAAAAAATATATATGTATATAGTGTAATGTAAATGAACTGTGTATCTTGTTTGAGTGACCGAGGTCATCTCCTATTTCTAAGTACTGGTTTGATAGATACATACTGGTTGATACCTGGGTATTGGTGTGCTCTAAGTTTAAAAATCCACTGTAGTTCTCTAGTTTCTAATAAATTCATAAAATCTCTTTCTCTACTGTTGCCACTTACTCTTTCTACAACTCGAAATTTAAAGTAGTGGCCATTACATTCTGTGATGTGTTTTGCTAGGGTGTTCTGCTCATTATTACGCCTTATATCATAGATGTGGTTATATACCCTATTTTTTAATTTCCTCTTTGTTAGTCCTACATAGAATGCTGGACACATGCCACAAGTGGCTAGGTATATAAGATTTTCTGTTTTGCACGTTGCCTCAAAATGAGGAACAAATATGTAGTTTAATGTTGGGTGTGTAAAATCCTGTTCATTAGTAATATGTATACACATATTGCAATGTCCACATGGGTAAGTTCCTAGTCTTGCATTCAGTTTCTTATCAATATTGGGATTTGGTCTAGATTTTGAACATAATAGTTGTTTTAAGTTTTTACTATTCCTATAGGTAAACTTAGGATGTGTACCTACAATTCTAGCAGTTTTTCTATCTATGGTTAAAATTTTCCAATTACTCTGGATGATATTTTTTATGAGTTGACTATCATTAGTATAAGTCATGATGTATCTAACTATTATAGAGTCTTCATCAATAATCTCTTTACCTGCAGTTTTAACTTTATATTTCTTAATATTTTTATTCATGTTCTTATTAGACATTTCAAGAGAAACTGGTGCAAAGACTTCTTCTCTAATCGATTCTACCATCTTACTATTGTAACCTCTTTCCTGGAACAATTTTACCATTTTTTCTACTTCTTTAAGTTTCACTTCCTGTTCTCTACATAATCCATTTATTCTCATAAACTGGCTTTTAATAATGGCTGGAAACACATGCCGTGGATGCATGCTATCGAAATCTAATAGAGTATTTTTCCAGCAGGTTTTTCTGTAAAGACTCGAGACTAAAATACCTTCTTTAATGCCTAAATTCATGTCTAAAAAGCTAACTGTATCATTAGAAGCTTCCATAGTGAAGGTCAAAAAATTAGTAGTGTTACCAAGATAGTGTAGAAACATTTTAAATTCTTCCTGAGTGCCTCTCCAAACAATAAGTATATCATCCACAAATCTTTTATACAGTGTTACTTTTTCAAATAGTGGATGATTAAATAAAAATCTTTGTTCCCATTGAAAGACTACAAGGTTCGCGTATGTATTGGCGCATGGGGTGCCCATAGCGACACCCCATTTTTGATGGTAGATTGTTTGCCCATATAGAAAGACATTGTTTGATAGAACAATGTCAAGTAGTTGACAAATAAGTATCTGTTTATTTTTATTAAAGTTCCCTCTAGATGAGATAAGTTCTCTTATGGCCTGAATGCCATACTCATTTGGAATGCAGGTAAATAAGTTACATACATCTAGGGTAATCAACAAATGCGTATCCTTGGATAATGGTTCTTTCAACTGCTCTATATGTTCCAGAAGTGTATACGTGTCTTTAAGTATGGTAGGAATGTCATTTACTAATGGTCTCAATGTTTTTTCCAAAAAGTTGAATATATTTTCGGTAGCCCATAGTTCTCCTGACACTATGGGTCTCATGGGTGGGGGTTCTATTCATTTGTGGACTTTAGGTAAGCCTTTGATTATAGGTATTCTGGGATGTTCTCTATTAAAATAATCATATAAACCCTTGCCTATCTGTTGGCACATAAACATGTCGTAAAGATTGTCAGCTATCTCCCTGCAAATCTTGTCTAATGTCTCTTTAGATATTTCTAAGTAAGTCTGTTTATCACTTAGCATCATGAGCATAAGCTGATCATATTCTTCTGTATTGAATATCACTATCCCACCTCCCTTATCTGCTGGCTTAAAATTGAGGGTGGGATTACTACATAGCGACCTAAGTGAAGAGTATTCCTTATTACTCAAGTTGAAATAACAACATTTTTATATCCATCAAAGAAATATTCATAAATATTCTGTTCGCAAATTTTCAAGAAACATTCGACATGATTAGGCAGGGTAGGTGAAAAAACACTTTTCTTTTTAAAATTAATAGAGTCATTGGCGCCAACTTCAACTGAAAGTTTGTTGTCAAAGTGTAACTTCAGTGCTACAGATCTTACGAACATTCTTAAGTCCAGGAGTGTATCATGTAAATGGCTTCCCTGCGAGGGGATAAATGTTAGTCCTTTATTTAATACTCTGGTTTCTTCATGTGATAACACTAACCTGGAGCGATTGAAAAACAGTTTAATTCTTCTGGCGTCTCTGCTGTTGTGGAGGCTCCCCCAAATGTTTCCGCTTCTTCCCTTGCCAGCTGTGTGCATGATCTCTCTGCTGTGCTTGCTTCCGAATAGGGTAGGGTAAAAAATGCGTGATGGTTCGTTGAGTGCTAATTTTCGGAATGGCCCCCATCCTATGAACATTCTTATTAGCTTCTTGATTCGGAAGAGGTGTAGAGGAAGAAAGACAATCAGCCATGGAAGGTAGCTCTTCAGGGGGCGTGACAAAGGCTCCTTCTGAGATAACACTGGTCGCGTCAGTCTCAATCTGGCCAGTAGTGGAAGTTAGCAGAATATTCAGTTGATCTTGATGTGGAGCACTGGCATGAGTTTCTTCATTGTTGGAAGTATAGTTCTGATGGAAGCCTCTGGGCCAAACAAACACATTGCCAGCGGAAAAATCTCTAAAGTCTCTGTACAGCTTGCGCTGTTTAACTTGCTGGAGTTTCTGGCTGTAAGCAAACACTTGCAGATACATGTGGTCTAATTTACTTCTGCAAGACTCATGGTCAAATGAGTCACGTATTTCTTTGTTTAATTTTTCTATCTTAGTTAATAACTCCAATTCAAGGGGGAGAAAATAGTCATTGATTAGCTGCATGTATTTGTAGCTAAGTTCGAGATTTAGTTCTTGCCATTTTCTTAGCAGCTCAGGGTGCATGTCTCCATAGGTAGGCATGCACAATACGCGCATGCCTCTAGGAACGATTTTAAAATGCATGCAAGCTTCTAAATGTTTGCGTTGCCAAGTGTAACGCTGAAGTCTATATAGGTCATTCTCTAACTCTTTAATTAAAGAATGAAAATGCTCTATATTATCAATAGGATTTTCTATGTCAATTGTAGTAGAGGATTTCAGTTCCAGAGCCAATAAAGGGTTATTCACATTTTTAGTAATGAGATACCATTTATCGTCGCTTACCCTCGTCTCCGGTCTATAGTCCAGTTCAATAGCAGTGTTAGCCATTCCGTGGAGTAGTAAAGGTAAACAAAAAGAAAGCAAATATTTAGTATAAATCACCTGCTACTCAAAAGAGTTCACTAGTCACAGCAAAGTAAATCTGAAACCAAAAGACTGGTGAACATGCACGGAAAACAGTCGATTTCTTCAGTATCAGGATATTCCAAAAACAGGCACAAATATAATCCAAAACGTAAAACTTTTATTCCAAGGCACGAAACAGACAGATAAGCGCTTTCACATACACAATGTATGCTTCTTCAGATCTAATTTCCTGTGCTTTAGCCACACCATTAAATACTCTAAGTTAATTGAACCAATTAAAATAGTTATAATAAGTGAATCTAATAAATCAATTAACTGAGAAAACTGATGGAATCAATTAGACTATAGGTTTTCAGAAGTAGGTAGTCAAATTGGAATGATGGTTTCACTCAATACTGGTTAAAGCTATAGCTAAAAATAACTAAAACATTTACTAGCAATCATACTGTGGATAAATAACATAGCATATATAAAATGCTTAAGATAAAAATGTATTAAAAATGCACATATCAACCAATAATACTAACATATTCATATAGTTCATTATTACAATGTCAATACATAAATAGGTGGACGAATAAATAAATAAATAAATCCAGATTCAAATATTTGTGAATAAATAAATAAATAGGTATATAGATCCACATTATTGGTAAATTCATACTACATGTGTAATTATTAGTGATAAAATATGTATCTTTATGTATTCATAGATTAATGATGGAAATTGAAATAATCATGTCAATGAATCTAAATGTAATGTATTTGATGGAGTCTAATGGAAGTTAGTAAAATTTAATAAAGTGCATGGTATAAATATATATATATGTATGTATATGACAATATAGTAATATTAATTTTAATTTATTGTATATAGATAAGAATGCATAGATGAATATATAAATATAGAATGGTATGGAATAAAGTAAAAATATATATGTATATAGTGTAATGTAAATGAACTGTGTATCTTGTTTGAGTGACCGAGGTCATCTCCTATTTCTAAGTACTGGTTTGATAGATACATACTGGTTGATACCTGGGTATTGGTGTGCTCTAAGTTTAAAAATCCACTGTAGTTCTCTAGTTTCTAATAAATTCATAAAATCTCTTTCTCTACTGTTGCCACTTACTCTTTCTACAACTCGAAATTTGAAGTAGTGGCCATTACATTCTGTGATGTGTTTTGCTAGGGCGTTCTGCTCATTATTACGCCTTATATCATAGATGTGGTTATATACCCTATTTTTTAATTTCCTCTTTGTTAGTCCTACATAGAATGCTGGACACATGCCACAAGTGGCTAGGTATATAAGATTTTCTGTTTCGCACGTTGCCTCAAAATGAGGAACAAATATGTAGTTTAATGTTGGGTGTGTAAAATCCTGATCATTAGTAATATGTATACACATATTGCAATGTCCACATGGGTAAGTTCCTAGTCTTGCATTCAGTTTCTTATCAATATTGGGATTTGGTCTAGATTTTGAACATAATCTTTGTTTTAAGTTTTTACTATTCCTATTGGTAAACTTAGGATGTGTACCTACAATTCTAGCAGTTTTTCTATCTATGGTTAAAAGTTTCCAATTATTCTGGATGATATTTTTTATGAGTTGACTATCATTAGTATAAGTCATGATGTATCTAACTATTATAGTGTCTTTATCAAAAATCTCTTTACCTGCAGTTTTAACTTTATATTTCTTAATATTTTTATTCATGTTCTTATTAGACATTTTAAGAGAAACTGGTGCAAAGACTTCTTCTCTAATTGATTCTACCATCTTACTATTGTAACCTCTTTCCTGGAACAATTTTACCATTTTTTCTACTTCTTTAAGTTTCACTTCCTGTTCTCTACATAATCTATTTATTCTCATAAACTGGCTTTTAATAATGGCTGGAAACACATGCCGTGGATGCATGCTATTGAAATCTAATAGAGTATTTTTCCAACAGGTTTTTCTGTAAAGACTCGAGACTAAAATACCTTCTTTAATGTTTAAATTCACGTCTAAAAAGCTAACTGTATCATTAGAAGCTTCCATAGTGAAGGTCAAAAAATTAGTAGTGTTACCAAGATAGTGTAGAAACATTTTAAATTCTTCCTGAGTGCCTCTCCAAACAATAAGTATATCATCCACAAATCTTTTATACAGTGTTACTTTTTCAAATAGTGGATGATTAAATAAAAATCTTTGTTCCCATTGAAAGACTACAAGGTTCGCGTATGTATTGGTGCATGGGGTGCCCATAGCAATACCCCATTTTTGATGGTAGATTGTTTGCCCATATAGAAAGACATTGTTTGATAGAACAATGTCAAGTAGTTGACAAATAAGTATCTGTTTATTTTTATTAAAGTTCCCTCTAGATGAGATAAGTTCTCTTATGGCCTGAATGCCATACTCATTTGGAATGCAGGTAAATAAGTTACATACATCTAGGGTAATCAACAAATGCGTATCCTTGGATAATGGTTCTTTCAACTGCTCTATATGTTCCAGAAGTGTATACGTGTCTTTAAGTATGGTAGGAATGTAATTTACTACTTCTCCTGATTCACCATGTAACACACCCTTATTTCCAGTTAAAAACGCCAATGGAGAATGCCGTATGGTCCAGGATTTACAAGCCGTAAATGATGCAGTAATACCAAGGGCACCCACGGTGCGAGACCCATACACCCTGTTGAATGATTTAAAACCTCAACGGAAATATTTTTCTGTAGTAGACATCAGCAACGCGTTCTTTTCAATACCGATACACCCTGATAGCCAGTATTGGTTTGCATTTACATTTCAGGGGGAAAGGTATACATAGACGTGACTACCACAGGGATATTGTGAAAGTCCAATGATATTCTCACAAGAAATGGCAAGCAACTTGGCGGGACTCACCCCACCAAGAGGTAGTCAGATTTTACTTTACGTTGATGACATCTTGCTGGTGTCCCCCACCCAGCAGGATTGTAGAGAAGATACCATAGCACTTCTATGATTTTTAGCCACTGAGGGACATAAGGTAAATAAAAATAAACTACAGCTTTGGAAAAAACAGGTCAAATACCTACGATATGTAATATCCAAGGAAGGTAGAACTTAGATGAGGACAGAAAAATAGTAATTTTGCAAGCACCGAAACCCACTACCAAGAAGGAAATGATGTCCTTCCTGGGTACAACTAATTTTTGCCGGAGTTGGATTCCAAACTATGCCTTGGAATCTCCACCTCTGACTGACCTTATATATAAGAAGCCTATGGCAGTGCAGGATTTGTTACAGTGGACACCAGAGGCAGAATCTGCCTTCTGTAAACTAAAGCAGCTAATAGCATCCTCATTAGTTCTGGGATTGCCAAACTACCATAAACATTTTTTCCAAACTGTAGATTGCAAGCAGGGTTACATGACATCAGTGTTAACACAACAGCATGGGGATAAGTAACGCCCCATTGCTTACTACTCATCACAACTAGACCCAGTGGCACAGTCCTTACCCCACTGTGTACAAGCAGTAGTTGCAGCTGCAATGGCACTACAGGCTTCAGCCTCAGTAGTCTTGTTCCACCCTCTCACTTTGAGAGTACCTCATGCAGTCGCGATTATTTTACTACAAGAAAAGGTGGCATATCTTTGCCCTGCTGGGCATCTTTCCTGTATGACTATATTACTGAGCCAACCTCATACGACGATTGAACGATGCACATCTTTAAATCCTTCCACTCTGCTCCCAACCCATGCAGAAGGCACACCACACTGCTGCCTGCAGGTAATTGAGCAAAAGACACTACCTAGAAAAGCTCTCACGGATGTCCCCTTGGATGATGCCGAGGTGACATACTATGTGGATGACTCATGCAAAAGGGGTCCTGCAGGACAGAACCTAATAGGATATGCAGTAGTCTCTGATACTGGGATTATAGAAGCAAAACCTTTACCACACAATTTATCTGCACAGGCAGCAGAATTGATTGCCTTGACACGGGCATGTACCTTAGCAAAGGATAAATATGTAAACAATTTTACTGATAGCCAGTACGCTTTTTCTACTGTACATGTTTTTGCGCAACCGTGGAGAAACCGGGGAATGATAACATCTACTGGCAAACCTATAAATCATGCGCAGTTTATTTTAGATCTTTTAGAATCTATTCAGTTACCTCAGAAAATAGCCATTTGTAAATGCACAGCTCACACCAAGCAACAAGATAGAATTTCAAAAGGAAATGCGAGAGCTGATACAGCTGCAAAACAAGCAGCCACAGAAGTATTTCTTTTAAATGAGGAATTACAACCCTCTGAAACTTTAGATCTAGATATGTTAAAAACAATGCAGACACTCAGTATGCAAGCTGAAAAACAACGATGGATAAAACGAGGAGCAATCCTCAAAAAGGGGCTGTACATCTCTAGAGAGGGAAAACCGATACTACCCTCTAATTTGTTTCGCTATGCAGCATTGTTGAGCCATGGGCAGTGCCATGTCTCAACAGGGGGGATGGTACAGCTGGTGAACCAGGTGTTCACAATGTACGGATTTACAAACTACTCTAAAAAATTTTGTTTGATGTGTCAGATTTGTAACAAACATCATGCACAGGGGGCGATAAAGCCCAAAAAAGGGAGTTTCCCCACACCACCATATCCGTTTAACACTATTTGTATGGATTTCATAGAATTGAACAAATGTGAAAATAAGAAGCATTGTCTTGTCATTGTAGATATGTTTTCCAGATGGGTGGAAGCCTTTCCAACCAAAAATCCAGATGCAGCTATGGTGGCAAAAGTACTTGTCAAGAAAATCATTCCTAGGTTTGGTATTCCGGAAAGAATCTACAGTGACAATGGTACACACTTTGTAAATCAAACCTTACAGCAGTTGAGTAAACATTTTGGTATTTCTTTAAAAAATCATTGTGCATACCATCCGCAATCTGCAGGGCTAGTTGAAAGGCATAATGGTATACTAAAAAACAAATTGAGAAAATGAATAGCTGAGACAGGAAAAACTTGGCTGTACTGTTTACCCCTGGCACTGTTGAGCATGAGAACTGTCCCTACAGCAAAAGGATTGACTCCTTTTGAAAAACTATTTGGAAGGGCTTATTATATACCCCAGTGGAAATGTCTCATGTCATCAGACCAGGAAGCTGATTTTACACTAGCTGAATATATGAAAAAGTTGTTGAGTTCTAAACATCTGTTGCAGTCAAATTCTGTTTCAGACAGAAAACAAACCGAAACATCAGAAGTGGCAGTGACGCCAGGAGACTGAGTGTGGATCAAAATTTTCAAGCGAAAAAATTGGGCTTCGCCAAGGTGGGAAGGTCCCTACCAGGTGCTTCTTTCGACACCCACTGCAGTCAAGATAGCAGAACGAGCTTCGTGGATACACCTGACACACTGCAAGCTGGTTAAGAACTTTGAGTTGGACAAAAATCTTACCTCTCCATCGGGGCACTCAGCACAAAGTCTGGCTACAAAGGGGGGTCAGATCAATAGGACTGATCCATCTCAACCTCAGTGAAGAAACCATCAGTGCTGAAGGTCCTATTATGGCAGAGAGTAAGAGCATGTGTCCAAAGTAAAAATGACAGAATCCAGTAAGATCCAAATACACCTACTTGGAAGAGCCGGAGAAAACAGAAATGCAGAACAACCATTTCCACAAAAATATTGCATAACCATCCTGTTGACTGTACTAGTGACAATAATCTTTTTGTTGTGGCCATTCCTTTTCTCAGCCATACAAATTGAACTGAACAAGCGTGCAGAGTGGCACCCAAACTTTAACACTTACCAGGCAATCTGTGTATGCTGAAACCTTCAATGTTTCGAATTGCTGGATTTGCACAGCTTTACCAACAGCATATAGGGGGTTACTGTTAACTTCAGTTCCCCTAGGAGCCAACAAGACCTGGGAAAACCTAATTCATGATACATCAGATATCACATCACAAGATAAAGTAGCATTGCACTTGTCTGTTCGACAGAAGAGAATTGTGTGTTTTTATAAGAATGATACAGTTAAGGTGGGTTGGAGCAATTGCAATGTGACTGTTCCCTATAGATGCTACACTAAACCTGATAACATCAGATCCTATTGCAACACGACCTATGATTCATTTGTTGAACTGATGTATAGGACAATTGGTGAAGTAAAACATAATGCTGACCTCTATAAGCAACTGTCCATAATTGACAAAAAAATGTTTCATGCAGAGTCAGGGTATAGTAAAGTTACTACTAAAGTAGAAGATCGTTACTTTATATGCGGTAGAAAAGCATATAAATGGCTACCTGAGAATTGGTCCGGCAGTTGTTTTTTGGGGTACCTGGTTCCGGCCATACGACACACAGCAGTTTTACCTCAAGGGAAAATTCGGAATGTTCAAGAAATCAAGAAGCCTGTCAATCCAGTGGAGCAAATCGATGCACGCTGGAAAAACAATCATGCTGTGGGCAATGGACTGTCACACATGGACTTGAGTGATACTGTTATATCGTGGGCAGTTGTGCTGCCAGCATATGGAGCAAAGAAATCAATCTGGAAACTGAGAAAATTGTCTAAGCATCTCGAAATAATGAGCAATGCAACCTTTTCTGCCCTAGAATTGGTGAATGATGAACTGACTGCCATGAGAACAGTGGTGCTTCAAAATCACATGGCTCTTGAATTCACCCTAGTGGCAAGAGGAGGTATGTGTGCTTTAATCCAGGAGGAGTGCTGTTCATATATTCTTGACCACAAACACGAGATAGGCAACCATCTTGAGGTGATTCAGCAGGTGTCAGCCATGAACAAACCAGGACCAAATCCATTGACGGACTTTTTCCAGAAATTGTTTGGGGGTTGGGGCAGGATCCTGATGAACATTCTGATTGCCATCTGTGTAGGAATAATCCTACTGGTGGTATGTGTGTGCTGCTGCATCCCCTGCGTAAAAAGACTGATTAAAAATTTTATAGACATTTCAGTTTCAGAAACCTTATACCAAGATGCTGAACTTGAAGGATTGCTAAAAAACTGAAAATGTTTTCATGAGCTTAAACTAAATAACTCTCTTAACTGCAAATCCTGAGCAGGAAGAGGTTAGGGGAAGAAAAAAATGGTTTATGCTTATCTTGAAAGTAGAATAAAAGTATTAAAAGGGGGGAAATATTAGAAAAATATATGGAAAAGATTCAGCAAGTAAACTAATGAATAAACAAACAGACGAACGGCTTCCAAGACAAGGCAGGCGTTTAATATAAAACTGTACGAACAAATATAAACTGTAATATTAAACTGTAGTATTAAATATCCTTTAAGCGCTTTTCATTTGTTACAGAGACAAACTTCTTCAGAAGGTAAAATAACATTCAGCTGCCATTCTTTTAACCCAAAAACAGCAGGAAATTAAACAATAAAATCATCAATAAATCAATTAATCAGTATAAACAACACAATTGTTTCAAAATGTATATACTTTGAACTGGCAAATTAACTCAGCATGGTCACCTACAAACAGATGTCAATTCCTAAATGGTATACATTAATAAAAATAAAAATACACTACCTTTGTAGGCTAAGTAGTTTTAAAATACATGAGATGGAACAAGCTTCATTTAATCCAGGATAGTTAAAGGCATTCAACCTAATTTGCCATAGGAGTTCTAATTCCTCCAGTTTAAATGAAGCTGGTCCACCACGGACATCTTGGACAAAGTCATCAATAAATAAATATCTAAACTTGTGCAAAGGATTGCTATGAACATGCTTAGCTAAAGCGTTGTCAAGCTTACTGTGGGAAATTGCATATTGATGCTCATATATTCTGTCCCTGAGCCTACGCTCAGTCTTACCCACATAAAATGCATAACAATCCATGCACTTAGCCAGGTAAACAATGAACTTACTATTGCAGTTGTATTTAGATCTAAGTCTAAAAGTCGTTCCATGTACAGAAAAGACATTAGTACAATCAATAAATTTACAGTAACTACAACATCCATATTTTGCCATTCCTTTTGTCTTAGAAAGGGGTCTATCATGCTTCTCGAGATAATTCTTCAAACTTCTACCCTTTCTAAATACCACTTTAGGTTTGTCAGCAAGCGTCTCAAAGACTGTTTGGTTAGATTTAAACAACTCCCAGTTTTTAGTGAGTAACCCAATAATGAGTTTGCTTTGTGCATTAAAAGAGGTGACAAAAGTGTGCTGGAAAGTCTGTTCAATAGCGATGGACCCAGTAAATGGAGTAGATGGCTCTAAAGGGTCACTAAACAAGACAAGACTGGAATCCAAAGTTTGGCACCTGACAGTGGGGCTCAAGATTGGTTTAAACCAGTTGTTATATCGCTTAGACGTAACCTCATCAATTAAACTATCAATAAGAGACTCAGGATAGCCTCGGCGTAGAAACATTTGTTTCAAAAGAGTACATTCACTGACAAAGTCCACGTCAAGGCTAGAAATACTAGAAGCTCTCACCAGCTGTCCCTTAACCACAGATCTCTTTTGGTGGAATGGGTGACAGCTGGAGAAGTGCGGGAAAGAGTTAGAATAAGTCTCTTTCCTGAAAATTCTAGCAGTGAAACATTTGTCAACAATATCTTTACTCAAAAGGATGTCTAAATATGAAATTGAGTCAGTACTGAAAGTATAGGTGAATTGCAAAAAACTGGTGGTTGAATTGAACTTATCAACCAAACTAGAGGCCAAATCTGCATCACCCTTAAACAAAATGAAGATATCGTCTAGGTATCTGGTGTAAAATACTATAGGATCAGTACCCAAGTTGTTATTAAAAACAAAATTAAACTCCCACTGTGCCATAACCAAGTTAGCGACACTGGCCCCACAAGGGCCTTTGCAAATAAAACTTATTGTCAAACAAAAAGTAGTTGGTGGTCAAAATCAGATCCAAAAGTTCCATAACTAGAGAGATGTCATCTTTTGGAGCATTATGTTTTTTCATCAATTCCTCAACCCACTCAATGCTGATGTCATGTGGGATACATGTATATAAGTCCCTCACATCTATCGTCAAAAAGTTGTAACCTAAGTTAAAATCCAATTCCTTGATCTTCCCGAGGAAAGACCAAGAGTTCTTACAGATGTGTGGTTCCAGAGAAACATATTTCTGTAACATGGTATCAACCACCTTAGAACAGGCATACGTGGGTGAACCACGGCCATCAATCAATGGTCTCATAGGTGGATTGGAGACGTCCTTGTGAATTTTCAGTATTCCAAATAAAGTTGGATACCTGGGAAACAGAGCAACCATATAGTTTAACAAACTCTGGTCTATTCTGCCATCTATAAATAGGTCATTCAGGCAGGATTTTATGAGGTTGTAAGCTGAATTAACCTCTGACTTTGAACTAACTTGGTAGGTATCATTGTTCAACAAGGAAGTCATCCGTGAAACATAATCCAAATTGTCAAATATCACCACCCCTCCACCTTTATCTGGTTTGCATATTCTAATGTCCTGAGATTGAATGGACTCCAAAAGTTCCTTCTCATGTTCAGTGTGATTAAATTTAGGAAATTTTCTAGAGTCAGCTAAATTCCTAAAATCAAGCTCACAGACTTGCTCAAAAAAAGGTTGACAAGTGGGTGAAGGGGGGGATTAAATGTACTGGGTATTTTGTAACTGTTGTTCGGTGTAAGAGAGGGTGTATTCATAAAAAACAAACTCAGGTTTAATTTTCTTACATAAGACTTGAGCTCCACAATACATTTAACCACATCCATGTTGTGCCAAGGAACATAAGTATACCCTTTTGATAAAAAATCAACAATGTCAAGTGTGATTAAACTGTCAGAAAAGTTAAATGTCTTTTCTGTACATGGCACGACTTTTAGACTTAGATCTAAATACAACTGCAATAGTAAGTTCATTGTTTACCTGGCTAAGTGCATGGATTGTTATGCATTTTATGTGGGTAAGACTGAGCGTAGGCTCAGGGACAGAATATATGAGCATCAATACGCAATTTCCCACAGTAAGCTTGACAACACTTTAGCTAAGCATGTTCATAGCAATCCTTTGCACAAGTTTAGATATTTAGCTATTGATGACTTTGTCCAAGATGTCCGTGGTGGACCAGCTTCATTTAAACTGGAGGAATTAGAACTCCTATGGCAAATTAGGTTGAATGCCTTTAACTATCCTGGATTAAATGAAGCTTGTTCCATCTCATGTATTTTAAAACTACTTAGCCTACAAAGGTAGTGTATTTTTATTTTTATTTTTATTTCTATTAATGCATACCATTTAGGAATTGACATCTGTTTGTAGGTGACCATGCTGAGTTAATTTGCCAGTTCAAAATATATACATTTTGAAACAATTGTGTTGTTTGTACTGATTAATTGATTTATTGATGATTTTATTGTTTAATTTCCCGCTGTTTTTGGGTTAAAAGAATGGCAGCTGAATGTTATTTTACCTTCTGAAGAAGTTTGTCTCTGTCACAAACGAAAAGCGCTTAAAGGATATTTAATACTACAGTTTAATATTACAGTTTATATTTGTTCATACAGTTTTATATTAAATGCCTGCCTTGCCTTGGATGCCGTTCATCTGTTTGTTTATTCATTAGAAAAATATATAATAGTAATATGCATGCTTAGTGCATTCGAGGTTTAAAAGGGTTCATACATTTATTCTGTTCATACTGCATGAATCTGCACAGCTATTAGAAACTTAACAAGAGACATTTCATTTCTGCTAATGTCATGAAAATAACAAGAGACATTTCATTTCTGCTAATGCCATGAAACTTAACAAAGAGATATTTCATTTCTGCTTATACCATGAGAAAATATGCAGCTGCTAGAGGCTTTGATAAAGAAAACAGTAGATGCTTGAAAGTATAAACCATAGTCAGCATTACTTGTACTAAAGCTAGAAATGTACCTTGAATCTAGACAAAATGTAACACATGTATTAGAACTGTACAATTGAAGAATTGAAAAGTTAAGGTGGGCTAAAATAAGCCCAAGGCCAGGTTGTTTTTCTCAAAATGTTTTTGCAAGACAGCAAATAATCCAACTATGTCAGCAATAAGTCTGGTAACAATTTCTGTGAAACATACAGAAAGCTGTGTCCAACTACGTCAGCAATAGAATAGTAACATTTTCTGTGTGACATGAAGAGAATTGTATAAGAATAACATACTGATCATCGAAGAGTCAGACAAATCCTGTACCTACATGCTTTGTCTCCTTGCTGCAAGTAATAAAGGGTGCCTTGCTTGAACCTAACATGCGTTGGTCTTTGAAGTTTTTTCCTTTTACAAACGCTTTCAAGTTTCAAGTACAAATTGATTTCATAACCTCACCCACTACCCCATAACCAAGGATTTCCCACAAGAATCAATGATATTGCCAGTTCTTTCCTCCCTCTTCATTACCCGACTTCCTCTTGACCTCCAAATATACATTTTATTCTGTATGGTCAAAAACAAAACCACTGCACCGGATAAAGTCCAGATCAGACTCCAAAAATATAATACAAAAAATCCAAGCAGACAAAGGACACACACAGCATAAAGCCAAATGATTTATTTAATAAAAAAAAATGTAAGTGCTTTTGTGTAGTACTCCTATGCTTCATCAGACAATCTGATGAAGCATAGGAGTACTACATGAAAGTTCTTACATGTTTTTTATTAAATAAATTGTTTGGTTTTATGCCACGCGTTTCCTTTGCCTGCTTGGATTTCTTGTATGTTATTCTGTATGTTGATGATTTGGTCAGCCATAAACCTGGCACATCACCATTATAAATTAAAGACTAGCTGCAACAAGACCTCTCCCCCTTAGCAGCTGGCATTACAGCCACAAGCTGGTCCTTAATATTGCATAGAAAACAATGCCTGCAGAATCACATCAGACTGAACTGCTCTGAAAACAATCTACACCTACAAGTCTTTAGTACCTTGGTTAGAGCCTATACTCACTTTCCAACAACATATCCAAATCAACACCCTTCTATTTTTAGACAGGAAAATCTCTCACTTTTTATCCCTTGCAGTTAGATTGGCCATAGGGAAAGGAGTACAACTTCTTCAGCTTGAATACTGCCTACCCAAAGTTGCATCTGCCTGCAGTAAAAAAAAAAAATGTCTCTATTCATCTACATTAAACAGCATCCATAGCTTCATTAACCTTTCAACCAAATGTGACCATCACTGCATTCCCTTAAAAAAAGCCAAGTGGCTACCTATCACAGAAATAGCAACACTTCTCAACATCCACTCCTAGCATACAGGCTCCTCAAGTTAATGTATCCAGCACCAAGCACATGTTCTCTCTTCTTGACACTAAAATCTGCAGATCCTTCCACAATCAAAAATTATCCATTCAGTTACTTCAGTCATTCAGACATGACTCAGTAAACTACCTTTTTAAGCAAACACACTGTAAGTGCTTCCAAAATGGTGCAGTTCCATAAATGACTCTTCATCCCCTCTGATTCTAATCTACTGACATAGACTCTACAGTCCCAAGTATTCATTTATAATTACGCCAGTCTCTTTCTCCCAGGAGCCTTTGCTTCTATAAGTTTTCTCACTCTGTTCTTGCAGTATTTCTACCTTCCTTCTACACTATACCATATCACCTAAGGAAGGAATTCACATTATAAGAATGGAAAAAAAGAATAGGAGCACCTGATCATATATCCAGTAAGTCTGAAATGTTTGCAGATGACTTCTGCATTTTTGTAATCAACTCTCATAAGACTTTAGCCTTTATGATATCTATATTAGTAAACTAATTTGAAGAAGTTCTGTTGTCAAAGATAAATTTGGTAACATTAAAATTTTACCTATGAATAAAACAGTTAAAGGTATCAAAAGGAGGATATCACTTGCCTTTTTATTTCGAGTTAGGGTTGTATACTACTTGCTTTTCCATAAGAGTAGACTTAAATCATAAAGGTTATGGAACAAATGTTTTCTATTGGTTCATGCTTCAAGTTTATCTTGGACTATACCAGCTAAGTTGAATCAGCACATTTGTTATAAGGTTTTTAACCTAAGGTCACCTATGCACCAAAACATCCACCAATACTTCCCCAGAATAGGTGGATAAGCACCTTTCAAATATTAATAATTTCTTCTGCATGAAGAGGTAAAGCAGATAATTCCAAAATCCATGCTGTTTTTTTGACATTCAAAAATTATGTTAACCATAGAAAAATCTGTGTCTTTAAGCTACTGCTGCAAGTGTAGTTTGCAGAATACAACAACAGAACTTAATGAATGGTGAAAAAGTCGACGAAAATATTATTTATATTCTGATTTAGTTCATTTTAACAGAGAGATTATTTAGGGCTTCCTCTGGGATTCCGTACCCATTATGGATGCTAATAGCTGCATCTAAAATAGACTGTTGCCATGATCACATAAAATGTGGTTCAGAGACCTGTTTAGCCACAGTGAGGAAATACTTTATTATCTACTAATTTGCATGTCTCAGAATTGCTTGGTGCTGCTTCTAGTGATAATCAGCACTTTCCTATGGTAATCACCGGTGGCAGCTTTGGCACTCCTCTCTTTCATTCATTCTCACACACACTCCACACACACACACACATACACACACACACACACACACACACACACACACACACACACACACACACACACACACACACACACACACACACACACACACACACACACACACACACACACACACACACACACACACACACACACACACACACACACACACACACAGAAACACATATATTTTGGCATAGCTTTCACCTGTCCCTTACTTTATATAACATCCCTGCTGTTGCATCTTATTACTTCCCTGCCTCTCATAAATCACAGATAATTAGATTATAGTCAGTCAATAATGACAGATATCAGAGCTTCATTCTCCTTATTGTTCAGAAAATGAATTTTGAGAGATCATCATAAAATGTAAGATTTGCAAGTTTTAAATCCCTAAATTCAGAAATGTTGACTGTAGTGGTTTTAAATAAGTTAAAGGAGAAGGTCATCATATAGTGGTCAGATTTAACCATGGATGGAGAAAATAGATCAGTGGTGTACATCATGGCTATATTAGTCAGAACTAAGCTGGGAATGTTTTGCCCTGTATCTGGTTGGGTAACTATCTGTTCCAGGGGAATTTTTAGGCCTAAGAATATTTTGGCATATCCAAATTTCGACATTTACATGTTCCAGTTTATTCAGGGGGGAGCTGAAATCATCCAGAGTTTTTGACGAGCAATAATTTATTGAATACATTTAGTGATCTTATGTGGTCATCAGATAATAGTAAAGGTGTCTTATAACAGGATATAAAGTGATCATTCACCTTATCCAGGGGAAGTTACAGTTAAATGAGCTCAGTCTGAAGTCCTTTGCCAGTCTTCCAAGAGGGGATATGGTATTTGACAAACATAGAAATGCAAGTGGAATTTCCTTTAGGCTTGAATGCATAGTGGGCACAAAACCCAAATACAGAAAAACTGCTATCTTTACACTGAAACCAAGTCTTGGTTATAACTCAGATGTGGATGTGGTCAAGTTGCAGGAGAGACTCATAATCAGGCAGTATGTTATTGAGATATTTGGCATTAAAGAGATTAACCTTGATAAGATGTGAATTAGGTTTGGAACTGACTACATTTTTGTCTGTTGTAATGATATGTCCATTTGCTGTCTGTGCCTAAAAAAAGTCACAATGCAGCAGCAAATGCTTCAGCCAGTATGTGGAAGCCATGAAGTGAGACGTGCATGCTTACTGCTGCCACACAAAAAGTGGCCAACTTAGAACAGTAAGGAGAGGTGTAATGTGTAAATGTTACACACACCACTCATTTTTATTTATTTTTGTAAGGCTAAATAAGCTGTTTGCTCTTTTCACCAGTATTTTTAATGGCCCTTGACAGTACTCTAGTATGACATCAGAACTTAACAGTATTAAAGGGTATGTAACTTCTTCTTCTTGCTTTTCCCAGTCAGGGGTCACCACAGCAGACCACCTTGGCTGCTCATGATTGGCAGTGGAGTTTTACAGTGTCGAGTTGGCAGCCTGGCACCCAACCTTCCACAGAAGGTACACACACATTCCTAGGGCCAATTTAGAATGTCCAATCCACCTACAGCATGTGTTTGGAATGTGGGAGGAAACCAGAGCACCCAGAGTAAACCCACATTACCACAGTGAGGACATGCAGACTCTGCACAGAATGCACCCCACCTGAGGATCGAACCGGACAACCTCTTGCTGTGAGGTGGCAATGCTAACCACTGCACCACCGTGGCCACCCGTTAAAAGGTATGTAACTAAAGATTATTAATCACCTAGTTAGAAAGATAGTTAACAAGTCTGACTTCTCCCCAGTTTTGGAGCTTAGATTTAGTAAATAATGATTTATTTTATCTGAAATTGCATTTGTACAGATTACATTTCCTACAGTCATAAGTTTGCAGTATGGTCTTTGACAAATCTGTCATTCCTGTGAAGTCTGAAAAAAGATGTAAAGAACTTGTGATGCCTTTCATCCACTGAATATCTCAATGTGATACGAACCAAAGTGTTCCCAAATTCTCCCACTAAGTGTACATTTAGTGTACTAAAGCCCCAAATAATTGAGACAGATCTATATTATAATTGTAGCTTAAAAGTGAAAGGAATCATTAAAATTATTTGTATAACCTGATATTACAAAAGTTGGGTTAATCTATTTTTTAACTTGAAATGCTCATACATTTGGTGCTAGATAAAACAAGAATAATACTCTGTGTATGTTAAATGCAAAATCAAATTACCTACATACATCAAGATTTTAAAGGTGTAATACACCACTCACACACTAATCATAAATAGAATGACCGTAACAGCACTTTAAAACACTCCAGATGAAATAACCATAGTAGACCCGATAAAGGCAGATGTGCCTGGTGCACTTTAACGAAGAGATGGCCAATGCACGGCAATCTTGCTGAAGCCAGATTCTGCAGAGTGGATACCCACTAAATAATCTGTTTTGGGAAGTTAAAATACAGAAGACTTTAAGGTGTGTTTTACTCTGCCTTCCCTTTTCACTAGTTATGTCATAGCAAAATAAAATTAACTTGCAAATGTTAGTTTTGTAGCATGTAAGCAGTTTTGCCCTATTAATCCCTGACACATATCTAGATATTTTCAGTACTAGTAATCTGACAATGACCTAAGACCAAAGGGCAATAACATTATGGCTGTGACATTAATTATTGTCCTTGGAGGCAGATGGGAAATATGGTATTTATTATCTGATATACATGTGAAAATGTGAGTTTAAAGTCCACTTAAAGTAGAAAGTCAAAACTTTTTTTTCTATTTGTCAGTCAGACAAGCCCTCTGGAACCAGATGTCCTTTCTCAGGATTGACCCTAGAGAATTGTCTAATTAGGTGACTTGCTCAGAATTATACATATAGCAAGTAAATGCTAAAGGAATCAAACCCATTGCTATAGGATAAAACTCATAGGCAAAAAGTTACCTTAACGATCTCAAATAAATTGACAGCTGAAATGGAATTACAGAGGCAGAGCAAAGTGGGTTTTATTCACTCTGCCTCCATTTGCCCAGTGTGTTAACCAGACAGTGCTCCTGGGAAAAAGGACACTTAGATAGGCTTACCCGGTTAACAAAAAATTCTCATACTCCATGAAGTGGACTTTGCCCCCAAATTCCATTCCTTAATAAAATCAATTCCAAAGTTTCTACACCTCAACAAAAGGAGATCATCCGTAGTATGCAAACCATGCTTTGGTATTCACACTCAGACCATTTATGGGTACTGCATACTACATAAACAATGAATGTTTTCATCTTGATATTGTCAATAAGATAACTACTCACTGTGTTCCTTGAGAAGATTATATTTCACTTACATAATGTCAGTAAATAAAGTTATGTGATTTATTTTAGTTTCTTTACTAAGCGTGTTCTTTTAGTACACAACACAAGGGTACAGGATGCATCTGTTGTTTTGCTTCAGTTTACTCTGTAGATTAATCTTACTTCCCAAGGTTAAGTAGTTTCAGCTTTGATGTTGGCATGACAGCATGTCACAGAACTGCTCACATTCCCACAAATGCTGCCTCTAAAGAATATAACAGATTATCTTTTTATAAATTAGGTAGACAGTACCTTGAGCTTTTTTGAGTAACAACAGTGTTCCCAGTACTACTGAGAAATCCATATTTTAATACACCCCTAGATGTCAGTCAGTGCACTTCCCAGGGATCTTTTCTTTCAGGATAAGTTATTTGTAGAATTCTTGCACATCTACTCTTCTTGGGAAAAAGGCTTTCCTCTCTACTGTCTCTATGATTTGAAATAACATTGCTCCTGGTACCCAGTGGCCCTTATCTATCACTTAGTTGAAATGTTTTGTAAATAATTTGATCTTAAACCAAAGTTCCTATTGTGTCTTTAAAATCCGCAATTTCATAAAAATATGGTATATACTGTACAGACCACTCACTGAACCATATAACTGCTAGTTGCTTTGCATATTGTATAAAATGCTGCAATATGAATTTCTGTTATTTTCTGTTTTCTGTAGTAAATATGATGCAGTTATTAAAATAGTAAAATAATTAAAAACAAATAAAGTAAGAATGGATCTGATGCCCTGTTGAATGCACTCTCTAGATCTTAAAAGTGACAGCAGTCATAGTATCCATAGTTGCACCTACATTGTATTTGCTTAAATTAGAGGGGGGCAATTAATTTATATAGTTTGCCCTTTAAGTGGTTAGTATGCTGTCTTCCTCTGCCACTTCCTTTTTGCTTTACTCCTTCTCTTTCTGTCCCCCTATACCTTCTTGATGTTCTCCTTGGATTCCCCTTCTACCACCCACCCTAATATTTCCCTTCATTGGTCTACAAACCTCTCAGTTAAGAAACACTTTCACAAATATTCAGAGAGTAGCTGGTGCCTACAGTTAGTTGTCTCTTCTGGTCCTAATCTGTCTTTAATTCAGTATGACCTTATCACTTCTTCTTGGCATTGCCTTGTGCACTCACTTTATGTCCTGCATCTTCTATGGCTACTAATGAGAAGGGAAACAGCTCTTCTAGTCATTCATCTTATCCTTCCCCTCCATCTTTATCAATCTTTGCATGGCTATCCACTGAACATATTCCAGCAGTCTAATATTCCTTTATTTGTATCATATCCAGAGCTGTGCACAGTAATCCGGTGTATCCTGGCTAAGAATAAGGCAGCAGAAAGATTACAGCATTACTTTTGGAGCCTTTCTTCTTTCAGAGTACACCTCAGTGTTGTATTCTCTCCTGTAGTGTTCCTGCCCTCCAGTCTGGGTGCGATCAATGCCCTCAGAACTTTTGTTTCTCTGTTCCCCTCTTCACAGCTGATACTTCTTGGCATGACTGCTAGGGTCAAAGAGGCCAAGGGATTCTATAACTGTCTGCATTGAGAATCAGCTACCATTTTTCTAATCACATGTTCAGCCTTTCCATATAATTCCTTGGACTGTTTCCCTGATATTTCCCTGCTGCATCTAAAAAGAGTTGGGTTTGTTGCTGTCTTTCCTCACCTATGTCAAAGGAATACTCACTGCAGAGTGCCAACCCAGAAGTTGTCCTTGCATTACTTCTCTTGCCACCACCTTTATTGCTGACATTATTCCACATAGCACAACTTCTGTGTCCTAATTTTCAACAACGTTTCATTCTAGTTTGTCATTCTTCGTTCACCCTCCAACAGTTTTGGTTTTCTTAGTAGCTGACTGTGCATATGTGACTCAAAGGCCTTGGTGAATTCCATGTAGATCATGTATACTGCTATTCCTTAGAAAGCTATCTTGGAACCCAGAAAAATAAAATGGACCAGATTTAATTAACAATGCTTCCTGGTCATATGAGCTGTTTTTATCTGGTGGAAAATTAAATATCCTTTCCTTCAGGATACTCACTTTCACATTTTTGATTTTTTTTATTTTATTTGTTTATTTGTATTTGTTAACTAGGACTATCCATCTGCATTATCATGGTCCCTTTTTAACACAGACCAGGGGTGAAAACCTCCATGGTTGCAGTCTTTATTAATAAAACAGGAAAATATATAAAAAAATATACATATCTATATAATACCTAAATGTACCAATACCAAACAATACAACTGTTACAATCTAAAGACAGTTTAATCTAGTTAGCAATTGTCCCTCTGTACATAACATGCATGTTTACAATATTGCTATAAAAAGAAAGACTCTGGTGTAAGAATGAAGTGGGATGTGAAAAAGGCACATTCCTTACAGCTTGTCTTATGGTAAAGAGATATATACATAATCAACGTATTTATAATACAGAATGTTTAAATAAATAAATTGGTAGGAGAGTGAGGAAGATATCAATACTCATGTTAATTAGAGGCAGTATTTAAAAAGAGAGAGAGGCTTCAAGGGAGAACAGAAAATCTTCTGAAGTTGTTGCAGTAGTTTCTTTAGATTTATTTGATCTGTTTTCTGAATAGCAAGACCGATTGAAACTGTTGCAGTAGTTTAGGAAGTAGTACCGTTTTAAGGTGTGTATGCATTTTCCTAGTGTTGTGTTTAAATAGTGCTTTATACCTAGGTATTTCCAAATGTGTGTGAAGTAATTTTTTTAGTTTGGTTTAGAATTTTCCAATGTTTTCTTCTCATCTTAAATCAGCAGGTAATGAGATCCATGACTGAGCTACACAAGAAGGAGAGTTATCGAGCTGTAGCTTATTATGTGTTTTTGATCTGCTTTGCGAGACTGAATTTTTGTTTTTATATTTTGGAGTGCAATGCAGCGATATGTTCTATTTGGATGACTAGCTGCAAATTTAGGGGTTTTATTACAGTTTAGTTTCTATACCACAGTTTTTGACTGCTTACAAGGATTGTTCAAACATACAGTATACTAGGCAGAAGAGCAGTATTTGCAATTGTTTGCATAACTAGCTCTGTTATGAAAGCTTTTGCTCTATAAATCATACTTAAGTTTTAATAGTTTTGTGTGCAACATAGCATATATGAGGATCACACTTCAGTTGCTGATCTATAATTCCAAGTAATTTGGTGTGGACTACTTGTTCAGCTATTGTTTTCCTTTAGAAATGAGATTTTAAACACATGTATTTTGTATCTTTTTTTCCGGGTTAAAGGGAATTACCTTCGTTTTTGTCATTTATCACTGGCTAGGATTCTTTTAGCCCTTTTTTCATTCTATGAAACATGTTTTATGCTGTAGTTTGCAGATGGTATAAGACTGCATCGATATAATTAATTCTGAATCATCTGCTTATTACACAATTGATGAATTTGTTGTTAATGTGTGCATGTCATTTGCAAATTGCAAATCTATGAACTTACGAACCTATGAACCAACTATATTAATTAAAAGAGGTCCAAGGACTGAGCTTTGAGAAAACTGGCAGTGATTGGTTGATAACTACTCTGTCTAACAAGTGTAGATATTGATTATCATCAATAAGGAACCTTCTAGTCTTTGGGTATATAACCTTTTTAAGGCAGTTTAAAAGTAATTGATGAGAGCCAAAGACAATCCCCTGGATTCTCAAAAGCTTGCACAAAGTGCAAGATTGGTGCAGGAGCCCAAGCAGGCAATATGTCTGCCATGCGAACAGCCTGCAGGGGCATGCATGAGCGCACCTGCACTAATCCTGCACGGACTAAGTCCTGGTATGCAAATCACCCCATTTGCAGGAGAAATCTATGCAAATGAGGTGATTTTGCAATCCAGGAAGCTTGCAACAGTCCATGCAGAACTAGTGCTATCTGCAGAAATGTACTCAAGTTAGTAACCGAGTACATTTCTGCAAAAACCAAAACTGAGCTTTGACAGCCCCAAATAAAGGCTGCATATCATGTAGTAAGCATGCCAATGGCCAAGTATAAGGCCATTGGCATTGCAAACAAAAAAATACAAAAATCAACTTTTATCTTTTTTAGCCGATCGCAGCTGTTTAAGCGTAGGGCAGAGGCGTGCAAATGGGATTGGGGGGGAATAATAAAATAAACCTAAAATATGCAGTCTAACTAAAATCACTATTCTGCCATGCAAGTCAATGGCAGGCAGAAGACAACCTGGCCAGTGAGTAGTGGTTGCTAAGGGGGGACGCTCAGTGTGAGACATGTAACTATGCATTAGCAGGCAATCCTATGCAAATGAGGGGAAGGAAAGTGAATCCCAGTTTTCCCCAGCATGTGAGTCAGGTCCCAACAGTGTAAGAGTAGGAATAGCATGGTGCAATCCTAAGAGTTAGGTGACATCATGGGGGGGGGGGGTGTCAGGCATAATGTAAGTGGATTGGAACCCTGTGGCTCAGAATTGCTCCTAGCTTAGCACAGCTAAGCTAGGGGGTGTGTCTAAACCTGCTTAGCACTCTGTACAAAGCCTAAGTGGGTATGCACACCACACACCGGGTTTTACAGGAAGAAAAAAGAAGTTAAACCAGAAAATAGCAGCAGAGTCCACATCTGAGCACTCTGTTTGCGCAGCGTGCACATGGGCTTAAACAGGAAGGCAATGGGAAGGGAAAACAGCAGTAGGAATGTAATCAAGGAGAACTAGCTTAGTTGGCAGGTGAAATTTATCAGAATCAGCCAATTACACAGGCAGCACACCAGCCCAGCCCAGAACACTACTATAAACTATGCAAACACTTCCCCCTCTGGTTTTTCCCACACCCTACACCACCAGTGTAAACAAGCGGGGAACTTTTAACACTCAGTACAGCAAAATGATAGGGGCTGCAATAGTTATCATACAACAACTTGTGGAAGAGGCTGAAGGTGGTGAAGATAAGAATGCTGTCCACCAACCCACAGTGAGGAGATGGAGAAGAGTGTACAGACCCAGGGTAACCTACCAGGAGCTACATGAGCTGGAGATAGTGGAGTGCTATAGGGTGGACAGGGACCTCCTACAGCAAATTGTTGAGTTGTGCCAGCCATGCCTCACACATAGGACTAATAGAGGGGAACCCATCTCAGTGGATACCAAGGTATGTGTAGGCCTAAGAATACTAGCTACAGGTACCTTCCAAAGGCCAACTAGGGATATGATGGGGATTTCACAGGCATCGGCATCCAGGGTACACCACCAGTTCCTAGATGCCATGTCAGCACATGCCGGCACGTATATTTCCCCAACACCCGCGAGGCATTGACCAGCAATATGCAACTGTTCCACCAAATAGCAGAATACCCTGAGGTAGTGGGTTTTATAGACTGCACGCACATATGCATCAAAGCACCACCCAGTGAGTGGGGTAGGGTCTACATCAACTGCAAGGGCTTCCCCTCCATCAACTGCCAGGTCATGTGCAATGTCCAGGGCATAATAATGAATGTGTGTGCTGGCTGCCCTGGAAGCTATCATGATTCCCACATCTGGCATCTCCCACAGCTGTGCCAGAGACTTGACAATGGGGACATCCCTCATGGTCACCTAGTAGGGGATGCTGGATATGCACTGGAGCCGTGGCTGATGACACCCATCAGAAATGCACACACACCAGAACAAAAACTTCATAATGAGGCACATACACAGACCAGAATTATAATAGAGAGTGTTTTTGGGATGCTCAAGTCATAGTCCCGGTGCCTGGACACATCCGGTGGAGCCTTGCAGTACTCACCAGCTACATGTACACAAATTGTCATCATATGTGCCATGCTACACAATATGATCCTGTGGAAACAGCTACAGCAGAAACAGCACAGGGCAGGGCCACACAGCCCCCCACCATTGCCAAGGCCTGCACAGGCACAGAGTGAATCGGAGGAGGAACAACCTGAGCCTGCCCCAGTAGTTAGAAGGAGGTGTTCCCAGTATGCCCTGGCCTTGGCAAAGAGGCAACACATAGCACATACACTGACACAGGAGGGACCCAGGGAATAACACCTCTTTCTGACACACACATACAGTAAAAGGGATGCCAAACATTACACTACCTGTGCCTAACCATGTGTAGGGAGTGTACTGTGTGCATCCGACATAGGCAGCCCTGCAGCACCACCCACAATACTGAGACACCCACAAGGTAAGTGACTCACACATGTCAGATGGGGGGGGGGTCACATACCCAACAACAGTCACAGCCAGCAGGACAGGTGTAGGCAAACACAAACAAAGGCGATGCTATGGCCTCTGAATGAGGCCTATGGGTAACCCCCCCCCTCGGCCTACACAGACAGACTACAGCAGATCAGGCAGTAAGATGTCAGTTCTGAAGAGTAGGAAGTCAGAAACTAATATGTAGGTAATTAAAAGCTATGATCTGTAGTGCACTGGTATGCCTCTAGTCAGCACGATAGGTAAGACAACAGACTGAAATGGAGTACTCGACATACCAGTACAGTCCTAGCAAATGTGTACAAGTGTCAGGTGTGCCCCCCCATCCTATGTAGAAATGTAGACACAGTCAGGTGTGCCCCCCCCCAATCCTGTGTAGAAATGTAGAAATAGTCAGGTGTGCCCCCATACTACATAGAAATATAGTAACAGTCAGGTGTGCCCCCCCCCCAATCCTGTGTAGAAATGTAGAAATAGTCAGGTGTGCCCCCATCCTATGTAGAAATATAGTAACAGTCAGGTGTGCCCCCCAATCCTGTGTAGAAATGTAGAAATAGTCAGGTGTGCTCCCCCCATCCTACGTAGAAATGCAGAAATGTAGAAATGCAGAAATGTAGTAACAGTCCATGCCAAATGATTGACAGATACCCTGCAGAGACAGCATGCTACCTGTAGGTGTACAACACAAAGGTCAGCACTGCAGTACAAACGACCTGGACTCGATCCACACATTCAATACAGGCAGCCATACTGGGCATGCCCACACACTTAGAGAAATGAAGGCAATGTCAGTCAGCAACATACTAAAAGGTCATACTGGGCATGCCCACACACGTGAACACACAAAGGCCATGTCTGTAAACACCAGTGGACCAGACATATCTGGTAGCCGCAGATGTTAGTGCAGACACTCCTCAGTATGCACCACTCATGCTTTGCACACACAGTGGATAGGAATACAGGCATATATGTAAGGACAACACACTATAATAAGCCAAATTTAGACATGCATTGATGTGTGGAATTGGGTGACTGTGACAAGGAGCCATCCAGACCTGTCCCATCCAGCACACAGGCAAAGGGCCACAACCACACGAGGGTCAGATGTCACTGACTGCAGATACTAGCCACCATATCTGTCAGTATTACAGAGTATGTGGTGTGTGTGTGCCAGCTGTGCAACATGACTGTTCAAGGAAGTAGCCATCTAGCAGCTGCATACATGTACCTGTAAAATATGACCCATGTTGTGCCCACATGTGGTGTGTCAACCCCAAGATGAATTGGTTATGGCCCATGCACACACACTGCCCTCTACATAGCCCCACTATGACAAGCCTGCTGAGGTCATCCACTGTGAAATACACCTTTGGGAAAATTGTATCCTAGTAATCTCTGTAGCATGTGCCGTAACTGTGTACTGCTATAGTGTGATAAACTAGTGAGGCAGGAATTCTAATCCCAGCCTTGGCAACTGTGTGTGTGTGTGTGTGTGTGTGTGTGTGTGTGTGTGTGTGTGTGTGTGTGTGTGTGTGTGTGTGTGCGTGTCTGTGTAGAAGGCAATGCATTTTACGATAGGCACACCCTTTACAAGTTAAATGCTCTGCTTTGGTAAGGCTGCTGATGTCATCCACCTAGAAATACACCTCTGGGAAGGTTGCAGCACAGTAATGTCTGTAGTGTGTCCTGTAACTGCATACTGCTGTAGTGTGATAAAGTAATTAAGTAGATGTTCTAATCCCAGACATGGTATGTGTGTGCATCTGTCTGTGTAGGGAGCAATGCTTTTTAGGGTAGTCACACTCCCTACAAGTCAAATGCTCAACTTTGACAAGGCTGCTGATGCCATCCACCCAGAAATACACCTTTGGGAAGGTTGTAGCCCAGTAATCTCTGTAGCATGTGCCATAACTGTGTACTGCTATAGTGTGATTGAGCACTCTGGTAGGGTTCTATTCCCACCCATGGCAGTTCTGAATGTTTTGTGTGTGTTTCAATGTCTATGTAGGGAGCAATGCATTAGAGGCTAGTCACACTCAATACATATCAAATGCCCTACTTTGCCAATCCTGCTGATGTCAATCATTGTGAAATACACCTTTGGGAAAAAGTTACCCAGTAATCCCTGTGGTGCATCTTACAACAGCTCCATGCTGTAGTATGATATAGACCTCTGTTAGAGGTTCTATACCCACACAAGTTGGCTGTGGATGTTTTGTGTGTGTTCCAATGTCTGTGTAGGGAGCAGTGCATTTTAGGCTAGTCATACTCAGTACATGTCAAATATCCTAATTTGACAATCCTGCTGATGTCAGCCAATGTGATATACACCTTTGGGGAAGGAGTACTCCAGTAATCTCTGTGGCACGTACTATACCTACTTGTATCCTGTGTGGTGGTGGGTGTGAGTGTGTGACACCTGGGCCCAATGTGGAGTGGGTTTTGCAAATTTTTTATATGGTGGCCCTAGTATATATCACAATGTCCACTGTACAGGGATAACAGATGTGAAATAGCTGAGAGGCTGGGGTGCAAATCCATACCCATACGTGTGACATCAAGACTAGGCAATCATAGTTAGCAACCCCAGTATTACCCAGAGCACAGTCTCACCCCATGTATCATACACACGCACACACACACACACACACACACACACACACACACACACACACATACACATGCTGAGGCAACAGCCAATATGTGTGTAGTACACTGCATATTGGCGACTGATAGTAACTATGGAGTGAATACAGTGGACTACAGAGGGCAAAGCACCATGTCCATCTGTCTAATAGGCACATACATGCACATACATGCAGACAGTGCACCTTCCCCATGTTCCCCATTGGACACCTGCAACACCTGTGATGCCATCACACGTGACCCACAAAGGACATACCATGCCTGAAAACATGGCCTGTATGGACAGATGCCACTGACACCAGGGAATGTTGTTAGCATGCTATCAATGTCAGTGCAGGGGTAACCTGCTGTCCATTACCAGTTCCTGCCACAGGTGGCCAAGACTGGCACATCTGATGATAACATGTGTACACAACAATGGCCTGACACCCCAGGTACAGTTCCACATGTCACTGTACATGCATGTGGGAGGTGTGCACATCCCAGATGCTGTCCATGTCATGGACTAAGGAACACATACATGGCAAGCAATGCACAGCATTGGCCACAAGCAATAGTCACCCAGGTGACTGGATGGTGGATACAATACCCACCTGTGTGGGCAACGCAGAAACCACAGCCCTGAGCCACAATGCAGACCATTGTCATGTGGCCTGATGCCAAGGTATACCCATCATCTAGCCTTGTATAGCTGTCTGGCACAGTTGCCCTCCACATACCAGTGCATAAATGCACCCATGCATTTCAGTACTGGCACCCTGTGTGTTTGTCTGTGTGTGTGTTGTATGATGTGTATGATCACATCCACACTCACTACAACCCCCATTAGTATACTGAAGCATGCTGCCTGATGCCAGACACCTCCCCATATCTTTTGCCCATATAACCTCCATATGATCCATGTGGTGCATGCAATACCTGCACAGTAATGTGTTGTGGCAATCTCACTAGTGATGAGCTGTATTCCTGGCTGTGCCAAGTGTGCCAATGTGTGTGCATCCCTGTGAGAGTGTGGCTGTGTTGACGCTGGCACCTGTTCATGCGGATAGGCATGTGTACTTCACCTACTGTATAGCTACCATATCACTATTGCAGATGTCACTCACCATCACATATATGTTCTGAGGACTGCACAATAGGTAATCAATGTTGCGCATCCAGTAACTGCATAGGACTGTGATAGCACTACATTAGTATCATCATATCTGATAACAAGCCATTGAGATATCAGACTGCTACACATGCTATGTACAGTAGGGGTTATATTTGATGACATGACCTGGATATTCTATGGTTGTTTGTACAGTACTGAGGTCTGTGTACATATGGTGAATTCTGACAGTGTGTGTATTGTTAATGTGTACCTTGGCCTGTGTACAAACTGTGGTAGATGTTATCGTCCTAGGTCCCATCCTATTTGATGTTACATGCTGCTACACTGTATATTACCATATTGGCTTATATGTTTGTAGGGCCATACATACACATGTCCCATACCACAGATGGGCATCAGACCACACTGTGTAGCAGCCCAGTATATGTAAGGTCAGTGTGTGAGTGGCATATATGAGGATGGTGTTTAACAGATAGTCCATATACTGTAATGTTATGCTAGCTTACCATATGTGGCTGTGGCAGTGTTCACATTGGTTGTGGTTATGCACTTTCACACAGGTGTATCTTAACCTGTGCTGTGACATGCCTGTAAAGCCTGCTATATATGCAGGTACATGTGCATTCCCCCATAGGAGATGTAGGCCAGTGTTGAGCCAGTCTGCCTGTAGCCTGCACAGTGCTTTGTTACACACCTAGCAGCTTAGTGTACTTACCCTGTGAGATGTCATGTCCAGATACTTTCCATTTGTACTGCTGCCAGGCCTCCCTTAACAGTCATGTATTTCAGACAGAGTGGTGGGATGCTCTACAGATGTATGTCAATATCTAGTGGGTAGTATGTGGACATAGCACCTCTGTACCAGCAGTTATTATGTGTCAGGACAGACAGAGGTGTGTAAATTCATAACCTATGGGGGCGAATGTATACCAGTCATTATGTGTTATACCCATCTACATGGCTGTTAACTTCCATATTGTCAGGCTTGGTCCACATGTTCTGCACTAAGGGGTTCTGTGTATACCGCTGGACTGTACAGAGTATGTCAGAATGTCCACATCTATTGACCAATATCTCTGCTGTAGTCCACAGGAGCATTACGTGCTTGCAGCGGTACTGTACTATGATGTCGTTAGGATGTCTGTCAGTAGCCAATGGTGCACATATGAAAAGCAGACGTGACCTCCCACACATACTATGTCTGTGAAGCAATCCCTATTACAGTAGCTATAGTCTGCTAATATACTTGCTATACATGCCTGACATCCCCTTGCACTACGAAGGTGGGACATTAGGGGCTGGGGTAGGTGTACACCCCATGTTCAGGACATATGGTGAATATGTATGTATATATGATTAACCAGATATCTATATAGATAATTACACATGTACATATCGACATATATAGATGGGTGTGTATATGTACATAGATATGCATATACACACCCAGATATATACATATATAATATATGCCTACACATATACAGATAGAGATACATATGCACATATACGTATACCATGCTGCCATGCCTGTCAGCAGTCCACTGCTGTTGTATCCCCCACACATACGGTGGGGCTGGGGCCATATATGTGTGGGCTTCAACTACACAATACATGTGTGCCCATATGCACTCCAGAGGCCAGTGTATGTAACAGTGGTATGTCCTGTTTTAATGAGTCGAGGGGGGATGCACCATACATAACATAGGCTGTTACAGCATGTGGGGGTATCAGGGATGAGCTGCCTTAAGGTATCTGGATGCTCAGTACCATACATGTCACCTATCTTGACATTACTTACATAAAGTGGGTTACTGCAGGCCTACTGCCTCCTGCCATACAGACTGTTCTGTGTGCCAGTGTGCCTGTGATGGTGTCAGATGTGCCTTGTTATGTAACAGTTACATCCCATTTGGTCAACTGAAGGCTTTACCACCTAGCGATTGTGTATAGAGTGTAGATAGAGGCTGCTGGACTATACACTTGCATCACTTACTGTTGATTGTGTGGTATCCTGTGGCCCAGACTGTCCTTACTAATGTACGATTTGAAGGGCTTGACCTGGACAGCAACAGTTGTGGACCTTTCCAGACTACTGTATTAGTATAACTGTTTCACAGTTGCATTACTCTGTTGATATGGATGTCAGTGTCTGAACAGCTATATGACATGGCACGTAATTCTGTAATAGTACACAAATAAAGGTATTCCATTTTTGCAAACCTGTGTGTGGTGTTTATCCTATGACCTCTCTGTGGGTATATGTTTCAGGCAACGAATGTCATTTGTATGGGTGGGTCATCCAGTGTCCAGTTGTTAGGGTGTTCACTGTTGGCATAGTGGGTGTACAATATTGGTGCCTACTACATAAGTATCTTACTGTACATATGTCTGCATGTGTATTTGTAGTCACATGTATAGCTATATATATATATATATATATATATATATATATATATATATATATATACACATATATATGTTACCAAACCACACTAAAAAAACAAAGATAATTTTCACTAAAAATGAACAAACTCCGTGACACAAAAGCATTCAAAATGAATTGAAGAGAAAACACCCGAAACTCTTGTATTATTTAGCACTTTCGTCTTCTTTCTTATCAAGACTTCTTCAGAAAGATGTTTCATTATTAAAAGCTACTATTTTATCATTGTTTAAATACAATATTTTGAGCTGTCTATTTAAATTGCCAACACAGTTCTTAACCAATAATATTGTAAAACCAGTGGCCCTGCAAGGTGCTGTGTGCATCTTCATAAGAAAATAATTTAGTTATCAAGAGGGGAACCTGTAGTGCCGTGTGTATACAAGGGTCGTGTGTTTCCCGTATACCTGAATTAGATGTTCCTATTAGGTGTCATGTGCATACCGGGTAATATTGTGTACCATGTATGCTTTGCGATACCTAAAAATAAAACCATTGGGGTAAACAAAGTCAAGCCGTGAAGTCTATGGTTATTACCAAGAAAAAATTCGTCCCATGTGGGACGACCCAAAAATTTGGTGTTTTTCTTTGTGGTAACCTCATGTCTCTAAAGGCAAGCATGGCTGTGTTCATATGTGCATGGACTACAGCATGTGGAAGACCAAAGATACTTGGGTCTGGACAATGTACAAGATGAGTCCTGAGGGGAGGAGGAGTGGATGGTGGGTAAAGTGCGGTGGTGTGGTTGCTATGGGCCAAAAATCAGAGAAGGGATTGTGGCTGTGTGTGTGCAGTGGGGGGAGGGGGTGGAACTGTGGGTAAAGAAAATATGGATCGAGGAGAGGCTGGGTTGGATGGGCATGTACTGGTCGGCCCGCCTAGTGTGTGAGGGAGAGGGGAATGAAATTTAAAAAATAAATAAATAATAAAAGAAAAATAATTTAAATTCCTATTTAAATAAAAAATAAGATAAACTTGGTAGTGTATTGCAGGGCGGACATGTTTGGCTGTGGGGGTATGCCAATTCATACAAGACATATATTGTTTGGGGCCTCTCAACCCCATTAACGATGCATGTGGACATATATGTTTCTATTAATCTACCGTTGCTATCTACAGATGTATGGCCATATATACCTATATATATATATATATATATATATATATATATATATATATATATATATACACCTGATCTTGGTTAAACAAGCAAGCGCTAACCCTACGCTGCAGTGAAATAATTTTAGAAGTGAAAACTAAGCTAACATAAGGTATTACGCTTAAATAAATGTACACTACCTACTGAAAGGAACCATTTTGAAATGCTTTATGTTAAAAGTACTCTAGCTAGCGTACTGGATTCAATTTGAAAAGTAGCAGCCCATACCTCCCACAAGTTGTAAAAATGACTACTTAATTGGGTTCTCTTAAAGGATAACAGAAGAAAAGTCTAACAAAAGTATAAAAAAGCTTACAGAGTACATACTAACTTGTCACTCTGTAACAACACTCTAATATTACACATTAGTTTAACGCCAACTACCAGATTTACTTGCCTTAAAATTCATGCCATAAGATACTATTGGAACTGGATTATCCCCGCTCCGCTCCCCACCCTGCCCCCATATCTCACCCGCCCCCAGTACCTCTACATTTATAGATACTTACCCCCGCCCCCTAATTTACCTCATAGCCACACCCAGTCCCATAATTCCCCCTCTGTCTCCTCCCACAGAGATATACCTTATTACTCTTTGCACACATATATATCAAAATTTTCCACGGCTCTCTACTTAGAATATGCAACCAACTCGACCTCCTAACTCAATGACAATAATAATAACTATATTCCTTATCATCTCACTTGTCTCTATCACTTACCTAGCTACCAAATATGAAGACCAGCCATACTTAGGGTACCCCTACCCCAGAGGTAGCACCAATACTCCTCCAGTAAAAGTTTATAATAGACCAAACCTCCAACAGTTAGATGGCACTAGTCCCAATACTATACACCACTACCAGTTTAAAATCAATCCTAATCAACCCAAATCCAGACAAAATCAAAAGCTGTTAACAAAGCTTACTAAACTATTAGAGTACCTCAGCAGAAACATCATTAAATATGGAGATATTCACCCTAATCCTGGCCCGACAACTGATAACATCCCAAACTGCCCTTCACCCGTGTCTAATTCAGCCAACTCCTTCCAGATCTATCACTTAAATATTAGAGGTATCAACAACAAAGTACCTAGTTTACATGCCCTCCTAGCCACTCACCTTCCAGACATAATATGTATTACTGAAACCTGGCTAAAACCAGGAACCAAAGACAATGAAATCCTACCATCAGGATATAATATACATAGGGCTGACCGTATGAAAAGAAAGGGAGGTGGTATTGTTGTACTCTATAACAATAATCTAAATGTCACCTTTAACACCAATCAACCACCCTAAACTTCTAATGCTGAAATACTTGCCTTAAAACTACAAGTAAATAAAGCTAAATGTATTAATCTAATTACAGTGTATATCCCTCCTGGGAACAATGTGGAGACACTAGAAAATATACTAAATTGGATTTCTAACAATTACCCCCAAGAAACCATCATCATGGGTGACGTCAACATTGACTGGAACCTATGCTCCTCAGAATCACACCCCATCCACATCAATCTTCATGGATTTACCCAAATCATAAATACCACCACCAGAACTGGTAATGCCAACCAAAAAGAAAGTATCTTAGATTGGATTCTAATAAATAGCCAACCACATACATATAAAACCGGGACTGCCCCAAATGACCTAAGCGATCACCTAATCACTTATATACAGAAAAATAAAATTGGCCTCAATACAACTCCTATATACAGGTCAATTAGAAGCAGGAAGAAATTTGACCTTTCAAAATTTCAAGAAGAACTCAGAGCCCATAGATGGACAGAACTTAAATATCTCCCCCTAGAAGAAGCAGTATCTAAGTTTAATAATACGTTCCTAGCCATACTCGATAATCATGCCCCAAAAAGATTAATCAAAACAAAATCAAACATTGCACCCTGGCTTACAAACGAAACTATAACTAAAATGAAAAACAGAAACAAATCATGGGATATATGGCGGGCAACCAAACTACCCCAAGACCACATCCGATTTCAACATTTAAGAAATGTAACTAAAAAATCAGTAATAACTGACAAAAAAAATTATTACAGCCAACTTCAAAACAAACACCAAAACAACCCAAGAAAATTTTGGGCCGGTCTAAATAATCTTCTCCACCCAGGCAAATCCTCTACTCCTACCCCAGAACAGGTATCCAATAAAACCCCAATTGAAGTAGCAAATACCTTCAACTCTTTCTTCACGAACACTATTCAAACCTTAGCTAACCAACTATCAGGCACCCATTGCTCAATGAAAGAAGTTCATCCAGAAACTAAACCAAATTTCTATCTACAAGCCATCTCCACCTCTACTATAAGATCCTTACTTCAAAAGCTTAAACCTACCACCCTGTCCGCTGACCTCCTCCCAGCTGAATATTTACAAAAAGCTTCAGATGTCATCACCTACCCGATATCCATACTAATTAATCGCACCATCTCTGAATCTAATATCCCCTCTATTTGGAAAATATCCTATGTCATACCACTTCATAAAGGAGGCAATTCCACTGACCTATCTAACTACAGGCCAATAGCCATTATGTCCCCACTGGCCAAAATTATGGAAAAATGTATTCATAAGCAACTCCTTCAATATCTAACTCAGAATAATCTACTTACCAACTCACAACATGGGTTTTGACCTAACCACAGTACAACTACTGCGCTACTCTCCTTTACGGATACAATTAACACTAACCGTAATAACAAAAAAATATCATCTGCGCTCTTTCTGGACCTCTCTAAAGCCTTCGACATGGTTAACCACCAACTACTTCATAATACCCTAAAAAGCCTACAACTGGACAATCTAACCTTAGACTGGTTCCGTGCATATCTCTCAAATAGGAAACAAGCTATACTCTGGGACAATCAACTCTCTGAACTCTTACCTAATACCATAGGGGTTCCACAAGGATCCATACTGGGTCCACTTCTTTTCTCTGTTTTTATTAATGACCTTCATACAGCCATCCCTGAGGCAACCTGTGTACAATATGCTGATGATTCCACCTTAATCTGTTCTGATACATCTCTAGAGAAACTATTGGACAAAACCCAATCCTGCTTCACAGCAGTGGAAAACTGGTTAGCAGGGCGACAACTAATTCTAAATCCTAAAAAAACAAAATTGCTTCTTTTTCATCCATCCTGGAAACTTCCCTTTTTCTGACTTCACCATTCAATCTAACAATGGGACAACCATCTCACCTGACCCCCATACTAAATTACTAGGTGTTACCATAGACAATAAACTTAGATTTGATACACATATTAATAATACTATCAAAACCGTGAACAAGAAACTAGGGTCACTATATAGAATTAAAGCCTTTCTAACCCCAACATCAAAAACAACTATATCCCACACTCATTTACTATCTACTCTCTTATATGCTTCCCCAGTCTTCACCAAACTTAATAAAAGTGAGCTTAATAAACTCTCAAGTTCATATAATCACATTGCCAGATTTGCTACTGGCACTCCATATAGAACGCACCACTGTAATAACCTAAAAGCCCTTGGATGGATAGAACTTCCAAACCTTCTACAGCAAAATCAACTTATTGAGGCATTTAAGTTACTTAAACACCCGGATAAACCTCCTGCACTAAAGGTCCTAATTACACCATATAACAACCTAAACAGCTTATGTTCTAATGATAGGTTTCTTTTACAAACTGTCAAATCCCATAATGCAGGAGGTGAGGCTCTATTTGCTAATGTCACTGCAAAAAATTGGAATTCTCTTCCCCCTAGCATTACTACCATTACCTCCTTACCCCTCTTTAAAAAAAGTCTACTCCAATATTTCAAATCACACTGGCTCTGCCAATGTTCTTTCCCAGATTAACTACCTCTCATCTTTCATTTATTTCTCATGGACTTACTATGACCCTTCTTTTTATTTTATCTATCCACCCAATATTTCTCCTCCCTGAAACTCTAGATACCTCTCTTCTGAGGCTTAGCGAGCTGAAATGAATATAAGTTTCTGATTAAAATTACACATGTCCTCTTTACTCAATGTAATATACTTAAATTTGTATGTTTCTTATGTTACAAATGATATCTTATGTGTATGTAATAATGTGTATAAGTGGAGCTTTTCTCCCCGGGCCTCCGCTGAAAATGGACATGTATCCAGTCGGATTATCCCGGTCAACAAATGTAAAATAAATAAATAATAAAATAAATAAATATATTTGCTTACATATTTATAACTATGTCCGTATATACCTATGGTGATATATATCTGTGTACATATATGTAACTTGCTGTGTATATGCAGACATACAGGTGTTGACATATATATGTGTAGATGTTGGCATTTGCATGTATATATGTTCATATATATATTTATATGTTTATGTATATATATATATATATATATATATATATATATATATATATATATATATATATATATATATATATATATATATATATATATATATATATATATATCTACATATATAGATATGTTGTATCCGTTTAGATATTAATATATTTACACACACACATACATCTAGATGTTGGTATACATTCTCTGTACTGTTGCATGACTAGGCTGGATGTTATGTTTCTGAAAACATCAGTCTTATGTATATCTGGCATGGCTTAATGGTAAATCACTTTATGTATGATATGCATGGTCCTGGGTTTAAGCCTTGCAGAGGCTGGTTATTTTGTTGCTGTGCAGAACACAGGCCATTGGATACAGAGTGATTAAGGTACTTTAAAGCAGTTGTATGCGGGTTTGTGCAGGTTTCCGTGGCAGTAACACTGCTAACTTCTGGTTACAGTTTCTTACACTCAGCTTCCATATTGCTTAATCTGTGTAGGCAGTGCTTACCCCCCCCCACCGCACAAACGCACTTAAATATGCTTACTAGTGCTTACATATACTTACTACTGCTTATTTGTGCTTAAACCTGCTTACTAGTGCCTTATTCATTATGACACTGATACTTCAGATGTGCATTTCCTGCAGTACTCCAGTTCATAAATATGTGTTATTTAGTGGGTATTTCAACAAAAATATTGGTTATAACATGCGTTGCCGTGTAAAATAGACTGTGCTGCATTAGAACTCGAACCAGGAATGCCTGCTCATTAGGCAAATGCTCTGCTCACTACACTATTGCTGTGCAACTTCATTTCCATATATCTTCCTTGTTATCCTCTTCAGCCTTTTAAGCTGCTTTAACCATAGCTAAGCGATGGGCACACCTGTGCACCTATGGTTAACTGTACTTGGATTTTTAAAAAATATAAATGCACGGGTTTCTTCATTTAATTTTTATGTACTGTTGCTGTTGTACACATTGGGGACTGTTGGTGGGGCTATGCTGACACTTATGAACAGTCTTGCTCATTTCTTACCACTTTCTGCTGTTCTATATTGCAGGGGCATGTTTATTCTGAGAGCTCTGCTCTCAGACATGCCCCCTGCACTCATACACTCTCCATGTAAGCCTAGGAGCTCGGACACCATGCCTTATTAATATTCATGGTGCGCTGCCGTCCTGCTCCTAAATAGGCGCTACCATGCAGGACTAAGCTAGTCCTGCATGGAAGTTTAGTAAATCCGGGGGAATATCTTTGCCAAGATTAAGAATAAGAGCTACAACTAATTTACCTGGATTTTTTTCTTTATATATTTTGACTAGGAATGTGAGTAGGACTAAAACCTAATTCATGCTGTCACCTAGGCACTATAGAAATGTAACTATTCTTTATTTAGGTTTCCAAGGATTTGTGGATACATTTTCAAGGATTTTGGAGAGATGTGGTAAAATGGCTGCTGGTCCACTGAAACTTTGTGCAAGTTAGCAGAGTTAGAGTTATGTTCATGTGGAGTATTCTGGGTTGTTATAATGTTATTGGTGCTTACTGTTGTGCCTGCCTACATGAAGTGTGTGTGTCTAATCTACATGCAATTTTAGAATATGTTAAGAGTTACTTTATTCCCTATCTTGTCTTGAGTTGAAAGGTACAGTTTTCTTTCCGAAAATACTGATACTGCAACTTCCTATGATTTCACATACAATGGATAGTTCTACACAAAAATCTTCTTCTGCTTTAATTTTTCTAATGTCTAAACAAGCCGCTTTCGAGTTCCTTTTTTCTTAAATGTCTTGGATATAAGAACAGTTTTTTCCACAAGCCATCAAGTTCATAAACAGTTAGCTCAGCTTATTAGGTTGGGGTATTCTTTTTCCTAAGCCTCCAAGAATTCTGCAGTATTGTTTACATAATGTTAATACTTGTTTCTTTCAGAGTTTATTTCAGCATTTCTTGCATGATTTGCACTTTGCACCTTGTATGTATATGTATATGCATATTTAATTTTTTGTCTTTTATTAATAGTTGGATGTATGTCATTTGTCTTGTTCTTAATAGTTGCATGTATATTGTTTATGTAATTCATACTTGGAGAGTCACTGAAATTGGAGTCAAATTCCTTGTATGCGTGCATACTTGGCCAATAAATTTGATTCTGATTTTGGTTTTCACACATGTTAACTCACCTCCAAGAAATCACTGAACAAGATGTCATTTCCATTGAAACCTGGCTTAAAAGAGCACAACTCTTACTCAACCCCCCCCTCCAAAAAAAAAATTCCTCCTCTTTACATAAAAATCTCCCACCACTAATAAAGCATCTTTCAAAATATTTTTGGCAAATGGCAATGAAATTGATATAGTCCACTACAGAAAAATATTAGGAGTCTAACAGATGATAATCTTAAATTTGACCTCCATAGACAAAGCAATATCAAGAAAACCCATCAAAAACTAAGCATGCTACACATAATCAAACATTTTCTAAGCACACCACAAAAAATACTCTAGCCAAAACCCACTTTCTGCCCTTCATACTCTGTGGAGCATCAATTCTAACCAATTTGCAATCTTTCATAAAAAAAAATCTTGAAAGTTGCTACAAATTCCATTAGCTGATTGGAACTCCTCCTCCACCTCTCCTACATTCAACTTATAACAATACATAAAATCATACATAGAACATTAGCCTGCCCATCTCTTGCCCCTTTAAGACAACTTCTCACCATAATAAACCAAGTAAATCCCCTGGGCAAAGCCTATATTCATACTCAGTAGCAAAAAAAAGGAACTCCTTACCTCTAGCCACCAGAAGGATTTCTAACCTACCCACCCTTAAATTCTCCATAAAAGAATACTTTACTAACTTTACAAAATCATGGCTCTTTTGCCTGTCTACTTCATTCACCCCCATCAACCTATTTCAAACCTCATTACCCTCTTCAACCTCCTACTCCACTCTCTTCTTGTGTTTTTCCTATTATCTTACTTAGCCAATTCATCCATACCTCTCAACCACACAGCACAAAAAAATCTGGACAAAACCAGAAAAACTGTGGGGGGGACAAGGCCCAAAAATATGGACATATTTTAAATATTGCTCCTATAAACATAGAAAGTTGATAGGATGACAGATTTAGCATAATTGTATATTTTCTGAAGGATATGAAGTCTGAAACTCAAATTGTCTGTCATTATTTAATATTATTTAGTGACTTCAATCCTCAATGATTTGCCCAAAAACCACAAATTTTATGAGGAATAGACCAAAAATAAGAGGCAAAAATCCGGACATTCTGGGAAAATCTGGAGAGTTGAGAGGTATGGTTTAATCTCTGCATACCTATCCTCTGCCTGTTTCTCTTTCCTCCCTACTCACCTAAGCTACTCAAGGACACCATAACCTGCACTCTCTTTATAAACTCTGTTTTCTCCATCCTTATTCCTTCTATAACCATAATATGAACACCATCTCTCATACTAAGATATCACACAGTTTCTCCTCACTCTCATTCACTGTCTCTAATCATGGAATCTCTAATATTTTCTTTTAAATACCTCACTAGAATTGTCTCAGTTCTCATTTGTCACATACTAATCTTTGCAACAAATAATATAACTAATGAGTTTTTCCTCACATATTTTCTCCAACTCATGCTATTGTTTTTCATCGCACTCTATTATGAAAATATGTTCTGTGTTTTTCTCATTACAACATTTTTTCACTGTTGTGTTTTGTAGTGTAACATGATACCTTGTGATTTAAATACCTTTTACTGATTTTGAAAGACTGTGATTGTGGAGCTTTTCTCCCCAGGCCACTGCTGAAAATGGGCACTTCCTAGCCCAGTTGGACTTTCCCGGTAAAGAAATGTCAAATAACTAACTAAATAAATAAATAATAGCACCTGTACTCATCTCTCTATCAACATTTCTAAACACCGGTACAGAAATTAATTTAAATACTGCTCTTCTTTAGTACTGAAGTGCTTCAGTGCTTAATGTGTGGTATACCTTGTAGAAAGTCACTGCTACACTTTTAAAAGGTAAAAGTCCTTTTTTATTGTTCCTTGGCTGAACTGAGGGGTGGCACAGAAATGGGACTTGATTATGGAGGTTTTTTTTTTCTTCTTGCTCCTCAATAGTTCACGAGTACCAGACTGGAGAATTTGTCCAACTATGGTTCTGGTACTAACACTTCCTGCAAGTATTTGTGCAGACTTCTGTGTTAGACTGTATTTTATTTCAAAGTTTTCTGTCAGTTCACCTTCTGATCTTGTACTGTAGGCCATAACTATTAGTTCTCTTTTGATCTATCATATGGGTAGATCTCCAGTAACATACAGGATATTTTTTATTGTCTACTGCTACCAGGTTCTAGCATGTCATGTAACTTCTATGCAAACTCCCATCCCCTAGCTTTAATACTGGACCAAGCTATGAGTTCTCCCTCCAGTCTTATACTGAGGAGTTCATCAACCTATTGCTTTTCCTGTTTAATACTGTCTATCAGCCAACACACACTGTCTGGATTCTTCTTCTTCCCACTTTTCCACAGTGTTTTAAAATTGGGAGAACCTTTTTCCTGATATGATATAAGTCAAATCAGAAATTACAATTCTAGGATGTAAAAGTTTTCTTAGAACTGATTGAATGTCTGCATATGTAAGGGAGCATTCCCTTCTATCACAAGGAATGGATATTGCCGCCACCTTTTTTTGTTACTAATTTTATGCTAACAAGCCAGAGAATCCTTGATAATGGTAATCATGCTGCCGAAGTCCAGCAGTGGTAGAACTTCATCCCCTTCCAAAACTATAGTATATTTCAGCACCAAGATGGTTGCAAAATGACATAATGCTTTCAGTTATTCTAGTTGCAGTCATATCACATTTCATAGGACAATTTCATTTGTAGCATGCATCTCAGATGTTGCATTTATAATACTAGTATTCTTTTCAGTACTCAGTAAAGGACAGAATCTGTCTATATAACTCGCATCCCTGTACATCTGACCCAAGCTGACCCATTACTTTCTTTTTTGTACCACAGAAAGTTGCACATCAAGGCAATTCAGTTTTAAATAGTGTGCCATTGACCGATAAGTGCTCCACTAAGTAAATTTATCGAAGTTCTTGGAATTACATTGCAATACTAGTCTTATTATACTAGGCAATGTTCTTTCAGTTCTTGTCTACTCCAATAATTTCTAACACTTTCATTGCAATTTTGAAATATGTTTCAGATCATTCATATGAACTGGTGTCAGTTTGTCAACAGTAAAAGTCCAATTGTGAATTTTATGACTTGTACTTCAAAAGTTAAGTTATTCTTAAACTTATTATGGCTTGTGTGTAAAATCAGTCCCTTCCATATCTATATAGGTTTTTGCAGTCACTGCTTGTCTGATTGACAACAGCAAGAGGACAGTACACTGAAATCCACTTTCAGTGTATATTTGGAGTTGTGTATATTTGGAGTTGCACTTGCTCCACTGTTTGTGTGTGTGTGTGTGTGTGTGTGTGTGTGTGTGTGTGTGTGTGTGTGTGTGTGTGTGTGTGTGTGTGTGTGTGTGTGTATATATATATATATATATATATATATATATATATATATATATATATATATATATATATATATATATATATATATATATAATATCTATATATATATATATATATATACATATATATATATACATATATATATATATATATATATATATGCAAAAACAATCCCAAGCAGGAAGGAACAATGAGAATAAATGTTCAAATATGCAAAAATGCAAGTAGATGGTGAATAATCCAATACGAATGCGTCAAAAAATGAACAGGTTTATTGTAAGGTAAGCGCTTTCACAGACATCACATCTGCTTCATCAGACCAAGAAGAACCTAAGCTAACAGAGTTCTTATATAGGTGGGTCATAAGACTTGTTAGTAATTATTCAATTAATCAATCAAGTTATTCCAAATGATGAAACAAAGAATGTGAAAATACAAACAATAATATAACAAAAAATATGTATATATACATCATTAAACTATCAAGTATAAAAGTTTATAAACATCAGTAGCTAAAAACTATAAATACATTGATAAAAATGTTAAAAACAACTGCTCAAAAAATATCAACGAAGTTTCCTGGCTCTCAAATGTGGTTTGAGTGAGACTGACTCATTGAGACCTCGCCCTTTGTGGGCTGATAGCCTGAGTATCCAGCATAGCTCAGCTTGTGCAGTTAAGTTTACCATGTCTCCTGAACGTGAAGATTCTATTTGTGTATGTAAGACTTGAAAAAGAAAAGTGTGTTGCACACCATTCTTCATCATGTGCTTCGCTATTGCACTGTAATCTTGATTTCTATGAAAACAATAAAAGTGATCTCTGATGCGCTCACGCAATGTTCTGTTGGTCATACCAACATAAAAACTGAAACAGGTTATACAGTGAGCTACATAGACTATGTTTCTTGTATTACAAGTACTGTTATTTCTAAGTTCCCAAAGAATACCAGTGTCTGGATGTTTAAAATATCGAGACTGGTCTATGTGTTTGCATTGTGCACAGCTACCACATTGTTTGGTCCCAAAAAACTGTTCAGAATTTCCCTTAAAGTCCATATTACTACCATAACATAAAAGTTGTTTCAAATTCTTCATGTTGCGGTGTAGAAAATGCAGATACTTTCCTACAATACTTGATAGTTTCTCATTCGTCATAAGTATATTCCAATTTTCCCTAATGGCTTGCTCAACTACATAGAATATGGTAAGATGACAGATTGTCTGATTTCCTTCTTTTTTTGTTGTTCAAAGCTATCCCTGCTAACTTTTCTATCAGAAAAGTATGGCTCTGCTCTAGTGTCCCTGAGAGAATTAATGTTAGAATAAACCCTGGAAATTTCAGATGGACAATAACCTCTACATAACAAACCTGTTTTTAGTTCATTCAGTTCTGCACTAAACTGTCCGTCATCACAAGACAGTCTGGACAGCCTCATAGCTTGTCCTTTAACAATGTTCTCAAAAATCATGGGTTTATGCATGCTGGTCCTGTGCAGAAATGCAGGTTTGTAACAAGGTTTGCGATAAACTTTGGTCACATATTTATTATACTGTTTAAAAATAGTCACATCCAAGAAATTGATGGATTCTTGGGAGAAATCTAAAGTAAATTTCAAAAAGGAATCTTCATTGTTGATTCCTTGCAAAAAAGATGTTAATTTATCGGGAGTCCCCTTCCACAGAAAAAACAGGTCATCTACGAACCTGCGATAAAAAATGATGTTATTATTGTTGAATATATGTGTATTCTCCCAATGCACCATGACCAGATTAGCGTAGCTATTGGCACAGCTAGTGCCCATAGCTACCCCCTTTTTTTGTCTGTAACAGGTATTGTCATAGAGAAAGATGTTATTCTCTAAAATCAACTCTAATAGGAGACACAGAAAATCTATTTTTTGCGTGTCAAATGTTTCCAAATCAGTTAATAATGTTTTTATACAAGCAATGCCTGTGTTATTGGGGATGCAAGTAAAAAGAGAGACCACATCCACGGTCACTAATAAAAGACCATCAAGATTACCAATACTGGAAACAAAGGAATACAAGTCCGTTAAAAATTGTTCCGTGTCCTTTAAAATATATTTAAAGTTCTCCATGACCTTTCTAAGTTCAAATTCTAAATATACAGACAAGGGTTCCGTTGACCAACCCGAACCCGAGACAATGGGTCTGAGTTCGGGCGTCAACGGGTCCTTGTGTATTTTAGGTAAGCCATGAATCAAAGGAAAAAGAGGACATTTTACTACAAAAAAGTCAAACAATTCATCAGAAATAAGTTTCATAAGTTTGCACTCCTCTAAGTTATTCATAATACTATCTTGTATATCATGAACAGTATTCCTAGAAACAATTTCATAAGATTCACTACTTAACATTTGATTCATCTTATAACTGTAATAGCTAAGGTCCATTATAACAACTGGGCCACCTTTGTCCGCCGGACAGATGATAATGTCCTGATTGTTCTTAAGAGCAGTCAAAGCCTGCATTTCTTCAACAGACAAATTGTTGTTATTCTTAAAGACGTGCAAAAAATGTGAATCATTATATAAAGTTTGTTCAACGGCTCTAAGGAATATATCAAGCTCAGATGATAAGGGTGGTATATAAGTACTTTTACACTTGAAAAGATGGGTTGGTTGTTCACAATTAGTGTCAGATTCAAATCTCAGTTTCAGTGCTACATTGCGTGTAAACATTCTTATAGCTAATAAAGCTTCACTAATATCCATATTCGCACTAGGAATAAAACTCATACCTTTATTTAGAAGCTGAAACTCAGCTTTTGTCAAAGAATGTTTAGAAAGATTATGCACCAAGCAACCTAATTCCAAAACTTCTTCAGTGTGTGTTGTTGATTCCGCTGTTGCGAAGTTTCCCTCCGTTTGGCCCCTGACATGTTGTCTATGTCCAGTGACCTCTTCCTGCCTGTCCTGATGGGCAAAGGGGCCGCTGGAAAATTTAGAGATCCTGACTTTTCCAATTCGATTTTGCGTCTCACAATATTAGATAAACTGTTGCTGGAAGCCGTGGTCCCAACAAGAGGGAGGACCTTGTCTATGCGATTGGAATGAGTAGCTTCATCTGGTGTGGTATACACCGAACGAACTGCATCAGGTGATGTGACTTCCGATGCCTCAGCGACTGTAGTAGATTCAGTTTCATCTAAACTACATGCAACTCCAGAAGGTAGCTGCAAAGGGACAGCGTTGCTGGATGGGTGTTCAGGGGCTCTATTGGCTCGAAGAACCTCACTTCTGGCAAGATGCAATAAATTGTCAGAATTTGTAGACTCTTGTGCATTGATTGTGTTGGTATTGTAATTATTTCTCGGCCACACAAACACATTCTTAAGGGCAAAATCTTGAATGTCTCTGTTAAGTTTTTTTCTTTTTTGAACTAATAAATTATGTTCATAACGTGAGACACGTTCCATCAACTCACACATGAAAATCTCTGTAGATTCGACACCAATGATTTTCATAAGTTTGTCTTGCAACATAACAGTTTCCTCAACCAAATCATTTTCCATCGGTTTGAAAAAGTCTATCAGTAATTTCATGTATGCTTTACTGGTGTCAAGGTTGATTTTCTGCCATAAGGTGAGTAACTGTGGATAAGAATTACCATAAGTTGGCATATTTAACACCCTTAGTCCCCTAGGAACTACATCACAATTCAGGCTAGCTTCCATGTGTAAGCGCTGTGTTTGTAAACGTTTAACCTTGTATATAGCATTTTCAATGTCTCTCTTAACAGTTCGTACCTGTTGTTCATTGATGATTCCTACATCAGTAGTTTGATCAGAAGCCACATTTTCCATCGATAAAAGTGGATTCATAGAATCTAAAAGCACGTTCTTGAGCTTGGTGCTCATTGTAGCATGAATGAGTTCACTTTTTCTCCCATCTCCATTATCCGTTCCTTCCATGGTGAAAGCAACCAAGTTATCAAAGAAACAACGACCCCACAACAAAGAGATGCAAAAACAATCCCAAACAGGAAGGAACAATGAGATAAATGTTCAGATATGCAAAAATGCAAGTAGATGGTGAATAATCCAATACGAATGCGTCAAAAAATGAACAGGTTTATTGTAAGGTAAGCGCTTTCACAGACATCACATCTGCTTCATCAGACCAAGAAGAACCTAAGCTAACAGAGTTCTTATATAGGTGGGTCATAAGACTTGTTAGTAATTATTCAATTAATCAATCAAGTTATTCCAATTGATGAAACAAAGAATGTGAAAATACAAACAATAATATAACAAAAAATATGTATATATACATTATTAAACTATCAAGTATCCTGTCCCTTTGCAGCTACCTTCTGGAGTTGCATGTAGTTTAGATGAAACTGAATCTACTACAGTCGCTGAGGCATCGGAAGTCACATCACCTGATGCAGTTCGTTCGGTGTATACCACACCAGATGAAGCTACTCATTCCAATCGCATAGACAAGGTCCTCCCTCTTGTTGGGACCACGGCTTCCAGCAACAGTTTATCTAATATTGTGAGACGCAAAATCGAATTGGAAAAGTCAGGATCTCTAAATTTTCCAGCGGCCCCTTTGCCCATCAGGACAGGCAGGAAGAGGTCACTGGACATAGACAACATGTCAGGGGCCAAACGGAGGGAAACTTCGCAACAGCGGAATCAACAACACACACTGAAGAAGTTTTGGAATTAGGTTGCTTGGTGCATAATCTTTCTAAACATTCTTTGACAAAAGCTGAGTTTCAGCTTCTAAATAAAGGTATGAGTTTTATTCCTAGTGCGAATATGGATATTAGTGAAGCTTTATTAGCTATAAGAATGTTTACACGCAATGTAGCACCGAAACTGAGATGTGAATCTGACACTAATTGTAAACAACCAACCCATCTTTTCAAGTGTAAAAGTACTTATATACCACCCTTATCATCTGAGCTTGATATATTCCTTAGAGCCGTTGAACAAACTTTATATAATGATTCACATTTTTTGTACGTCTTTAAGAATAACAACAATTTGTCTGTTGAAGAAATGCAGGCTTTGACTGCTCTTAAGAACAATCAGGACATTATCATCTGTCCGGCGGACAAAGGTGGCCCAGTTGTTATAATGGACCTTAGCTATTACAGTTATAAGATGAATCAAATGTTAAGTAGTGAATCTTATGAAATTGTTTCTAGGAATACTGTTCATGATATACAAGATAGTATTATGAATAACTTAGAGGAGTGCAAACTTATGAAACTTATTTCTGATGAATTGTTTGACTTTTTTGTAGTAAAATGTCCTCTTTTTCCTTTGATTCATGGCTTACCTAAAATACACAAGGACCCGTTGACGCCCGAACTCAGACCCATTGTCTCGGGTTCGGGTTGGTCAACGGAACCCTTGTCTGTATATTTAGAATTTGAACTTAGAAAGGTCATGGAGAACTTTAAATATATTTTAAAAGACACGGAACAATTTTTAACGGACTTGTATTCCTTTGTTTCCAGTATTGGTAATCTTGATGGTCTTTTATTAGTGACCATGGATGTGGTCTCTCTTTTTACTTGCATCCCCAATAACACAGGCATTGCTTGTATAAAAACATTATTAACTGATTTGGAAACATTTGACACGCAAAAAATAGATTTTCTGTGTCTCCTATTAGAGTTGATTTTAGAGAATAACATCTTCCTCTATGACAATACCTGTTACAGACAAAAAAAGGGGGTAGCTATGGGCACTAGCTGTGCCAATAGCTACGCTAATCTGGTCATGGTGCATTGGGAGAATACACATATATTCAACAATAATAACATCATTTTTTATCGCAGGTTCGTAGATGACCTGTTTTTTCTGTGGAAGGGGACTCCCGATAAATTAACATCTTTTTTGCAAGGAATCAACAATGAAGATTCCTTTTTGAAATTTACTTTAGATTTCTCCCAAGAATCCATCAATTTCTTGGATGTGACTATTTTTAAACAGTATAATAAATATGTGACCAAAGTTTATCGCAAACCTTGTTACAAACCTGCATTTCTGCACAGGACCAGCATGCATAAACCCATGATTTTTGAGAACATTGTTAAAGGACAAGCTATGAGGCTGTCCAGACTGTCTTGTGATGACGGACAGTTTAGTGCAGAACTGAATGAACTAAAAACAGGTTTGTTATGTAGAGGTTATTGTCCATCTGAAATTTCCAGGGTTTATTCTAACATTAATTCTCTCAGGGACACTAGAGCAGAGCCATACTTTTCTGATAGAAAAGTTAGCAGGGATAGCTTTGAACAACAAAAAAAGAAGGAAATCAGACAATCTGTCATCTTACCATATTCTATGAATACGGTGGTAGTTGAGCAAGCCATTAGGGAAAATTGGAATATACTTATGACGAATGAGAAACTATCAAGTATTGTAGGAAAGTATCCGCATTTTGTACACCGCAACATGAAGAATTTGAAACAACTTTTATGTTATGGTAGTAATATGGACTTTAAGGGAAATTCTGAACAGTTTTTTGGGACCAAACAATGTGGTAGCTGTGCACAATGCAAACACATAGACCACTCTCGATATTTTAAACATCCAGACACTGGTATTCTTTGGGAACTTAGAAATAACAGTACTTGTAATACAAGAAACATAGTCTATGTAGCTCACTGTATAACCTGTTTCAGTTTTTATGTTGGTATGACCAACAGAACATTGCGTGAGCGCATCAGAGATCACTTTTATTGTTTTCATAGAAATCAAGATTACAGTGCAATAGCGAAGCACATGATGAAGAATGGTGTGCAACACACTTTTCTTTTTCAAGTCTTACATACACAAATAGAATCTTCACGTTCAGGAGACATGGTAAACTTAACTGCACAAGCTGAGCTACGCTGGATACTCAGGCTATCAGCCCACAAAGGGCGAGGTCTCAATGAGTCAGTCTCACTCAAACCACATTTGAGAGCCAGGAAACTTCGTTGATATTCTTTGAGCAGTTGTTTTTAACATTTTTATCAATGTATTTATAGTTTTTAGCTACTGATGTTTATAAACTTTTATACTTGATAGTTTAATGATGTATATATACATATTTTTTGTTATATTATTGTTTGTATTTTCACATTCTTTGTTTCATCATTTGGAATAACTTGATTGATTAATTGAATAATTACTAACAAGTCTTATGACCCACCTATATAAGAACTCTGTTAGCTTAGGTTCTTCTTGGTCTGATGAAGCAGATGTGATGTCTGTGAAAGCGCTTACCTTACAATAAACCTGTTCATTTTTTGACGCATTCGTATTGGATTATTCACCATCTACTTGCATTTTTGCATATCTGAACATTTATCTCATTGTTCCTTCCTGTTTGGGATTGTTTTTGCATCTCTTTGTTGTGGGGTCGTTGTTTCTTTGATATATATATATATATATATATATATATATATATATATATATATATATATATATATATGCATCTATATATACATATATATATATATATATATATATATATATATATATATATATATATATATATATATATATATATATATATATATATATATTTGTAGAGAGGGAGAGAGAGAGACCCCCTCCCCCACACAGGAGGTGTAGAGGGCTTGTCCCTGTGCAAAACAAGCTTTAGTTATGTACACTTAAAGTGGCTTGAAAACAAACAGCCTTCAATAAATAAACCCTGAATCCATTTTAGTGCCTTATCCTGTGATGACAATATTTTTGCCCACTGAGCTTTGTCTCAGTTTCTTGGGTGTTATGTCATTCAAAAGTCTGCAGACAGGATTACGTCTTTCTCACAGTTTAGTCTTTTACAGCAGACATATTTCTGGCGTAGCTATCACCCTGGTTGATTCTTCTCTGAGTAAACAATATTTTTAATACTATATCAAATAAGCAATTACTGTCAGGTTATCTTATACAACTGATTGCCTGAATTATTGTGAGAACTGTTGTGAGCACAAGTGCTTTTATCCATTTTAATGCAACATTCTATATTTTCTATGCACAACACTGTTAAAGGCATATTCCACCTTTTTCCATATACAAGATGTTAGAGTACATCTATTCCTCTTTGAGCATAGCCCACACCTCTCAGCTGTACAAATTTTCGCAGAATGTCCAGATTTTTGCCTTGCATTTTTGGTCCGTTTTTCATAAAACTGTGGTTTTCTGGCAAATTAGTGGCTAATCGTTAAAGACTGAAGTTAAAAAATAAGGACAGACATTTGAGTTTCAGACTTCATACCCTTCAGAAAATTCATGCTAATGCAAAACCTGTTAATTCTATTAACTTTCTAAGTTTACAAGAGTGACATTTAAACATTGTCCCTATTTTGGGGCCATTGTCCCACTTTTATTTATGGCTTTGTCCAGATTTCTTGTTCTAATAGGTTGAGAGGTATGGCATAGCCATGAACAGGTTTGTATACAAGGGGCAAACTTTGCCACTATGGTTCTGTATACAAATGTCTCCATCAAAAAATAAATATAATTGTATTATGTAGACAGTAACCTGCCTTTAACTAACATGTACCCAGGGTACTATGCAAATCCTTCTGTGTTGTTCAGCTTATAATTAAGTGCATGGCATCTAGGTCCAGAGTAGTCATTGTACCACTATACTTGGCCCTCATCAGACCTAATATTAAATATAATTTCCCCTTTGGTATGTACTTAACCAGACACATGCAGTAACTGGAATGTTTGTAAAGGTTCCTTACAAAAAGTATACAGGGCATAAACACAATGTCCAATGAGGATCACCTCAAAGCCTTGTCTCTATACTCAGTCTTCTACAGACTACTGATAGGTTATCTATGCCTGGCATACAGGTTATCCCTAGACCCCACATTGATGAACCTTTTACACAATTGCAAAACAAACAGCATCAGAACTACTAGATCTAAAGACCATAATTTTAATTGCAACATAAATAGGACATGTTGGAGAGACAGATATGCATCTCAGAGAATTCCATTTCTCTGGAACAGGGCCCCCATCCATTTGAAACAAAGTCCTTCCCTAACCCTATATAAGGATAGTTTGGACCATTGGATGGTAAACTGAAAATTCACCCCTTGTCTGGCACCCACATCTCTGATGGACAGAGACATTCAGCAAATCATGTCATAATCAACAATCATTCCTATATAAAAGTCTAAAACATATAACTTGTGGGACACATTTGGGTCGCATGGCTAGGCTTATGAAGGCCCTAGTGGTTGTTAACTTAGTATGCTCATATGAATCTATGAACCTATTAGCTCTTTATTGAGTTTTGCATGCTGTGATGTTCTGGAATGCCTTTTCAGAACCTTAAACTCAATTTGCTCTGAACACAAATATAAAAAAAATATCCAGTCACCAGAGTGTAAGTTTCCTCCAATCTTATATTATTAACTTTCCATACAAATCCTTACTCCTGTGTAGAATTTTAACGTTCTTTACAAAATTTTGCAGGTGATCACCCATCAAGTATTTCACTGTTAGTCTTCTTAAGGGCTCTATCATATTCTTATCTACCTTTTGGAATACAATAAAAACAGGTACACTTGAATGTTTACCTTTAAACATTCTTATCAGTAAATAGTCATTTATGGAATGCCTCTTCCTGCTGTTAATCTAAAGTATCTTGTACTACTTGATTCATGGGGAACCACAGTATTCTCATATTTCTCTTCTTTGTTCATATGTCTAGGGTACATTGTCACATACATCATATGTTAGAGGAAATTAATATTGCTCCCATGTCATTTGGTTTAGTTAAAATAATGCCTCTGTGTTTTAGTTATTATTTATTTATTTATTTATTTATTTATCTATTTATTCATTTATTTATTCATTCATAATGGGCGGCACAGTGGTGCAGTGGATTGGGTTATCACCTCAGAGCAAGAGGTTCTCCTGTTCATTTCTTGGTTGGGGTGCCTTCTGTGCAGAGTCTGCATGTCCTCCCTGTGTTCATGTGGGTTTCCTCCCACATTCCAAAGATATGCCTCTGGAGCCTTTCTCCATGGACCTCTGCTGAAAATTGTGTGGAGTCTGCATGTCCTCCCTGTGTTCATGTGTGTTTCATCCAACATTCCAAAGACATGCATCTGGAGCCTTTCTTCACAGGCCTCCACTGAAAAAGGGCTCTGTCCCAGTCAGACTTTCCCAGTAAACAAATAATAAATAGATACATAATATTTCTCCCATGTTATTTGGTATAGTTAATCCCTCTGTGTTCTAACTGCTTTAAAGCTCATCATTCAGTTTTATTTAGATTAAAGGTGTGATATTATGAGGTACTGCTATCTGTGCCAGAGAGAGTAGGGCAGTGCACATGCATATATGCTAGCATAGCTAGCTGGAGTTTTGTAAAGAATTTTATGTTGTTTGACTATTACACTGATTTGTTCAGTTGTTTGAGTTAAAATTATATTTATAAAGTTACTTGTGTTGAAAATGCATCACCAGCAGGTCCTGTTGGACAAAAAGAATGTATGCATGTATATCAGGTTGTATTGTTGTAACTGATGAAATGTGTATGTTTGTCAGAGAACCCCAGAAGGGTGAAATGTTTGAAATTATGTTATAGCTTTCAGATGCTGCCACAAATCTTAGCAAAGCTCTTTGAGTGTATTGTACTAGAGTCAGGTGACCAGAGGTGATGTCATCCTCTAACCAGCATCTGCTTTCTTTGCACTTTGGAATCTGACAGGAAGGATTTCTGACAGGATATATATCTCAAACATCCACACAGACAGAGAGAGACAACATCTGATTTTTGCTGTGGTAGGACATTCATCACACATCAACTTGCCTCATGGACATTTAGTGAGAACAGTACGGTATTCTTTTCTGCATCTGTGAGAAACTATCCAACTGTATTATTTTATATATCTCTGTGGTTGAAACTCTGTTGTTTATTGTATTCAGTATTCTCCTGTTTTCTGTTTTATTATCATTAAATATTTTAATACCTTTCATTGTGGCTGGTCCTTTAGAGAATACTTTTAACATCTTGAGAGTACTTATGCTGGTTTTAGTGATACCATGGCCGCTCCTGAAAGCCTTACCATCTATGTTCAGCTACCAAAATAAAAATAACTCGGATGATTAAATGCATAACTGGAAACAGTGAAATGGATATTTAGTGATCATCAATATTGAAAATAAATTAATTGAATGGCCATAGTCAGCCAACATCATGAACACAACTAACCAAGGTGGGGGGCTGCACCCCCACACCCCAATTTTATTTTAGCTGTTGTTGGTGTTCACTAAATGTCTGTTTTGATGTTTCCAGTTTAACATTTAGCTGTTCCAGTTATTTTTATTTTGGTAGCCGATCATAGACCCAAAAACTCATTGTATAAACATACTTTAAGTTGCATGCAAGCTAGTTTCACTTTTTTGTTTTCAAGACAGTAATGCAGGATCCTAGAAGGGGGGGGGCAAAAAGAGACCATAGGAAATTCTATTGGCTATTGATACTAGAAGCCAATAGACCACCTGGATTAAAGGAAAACATTTCCTTTGTCCAGTCTTAAAATTAAGAGCTGTGAGACTATGAATAAAAAGTTATATTTTAGTTTTGAATCTTTTTAAACAATATGACTATCTATTGACACATTATCTTTCATGTCTACAAATTTATTTTGATTGTTTTATTTGTAAGTGCTGGCCTTATATTTTATTGAATTTTATTTTTATAAATGTTCCTGTTGAGATTCTGATATAAGAATGCATTGATGAAATTACTCAACAAGATAGCATTGTTGATTTATTTTTATCTTTAGTTCAATGGTTTATAGGATTGTATTTACATATTTATATATTTTATTGCATATGAATAAAGTGAATAATTTAAAAATGTTTTAATAAACATAATATTCTAGGAGCAGTGTATTTGCTTAATACTGTCTTTTCAGACAGATTTTAAGAACTAATATTTATTTGTGATATGTATATAAGACAACTTTGTAGGGTAGGTGCATTTAAATGAATGTATAATTAAGTAATTTACTAATTAGTAACATAGGAAATTATGATAGTTAAAGGAATAAGTTTGAATGTACTTGTATCTGATAAAGTCCATTTACATAGGACAAAAATGCAGTGACTACAGTTTAGCATTAATAAAGCTGGTGTTTGGAATATATGAATGCAAAGTCTTTGGAGATAAATTATAACCCTTTTGTCTCTGGCACTTACTAGTGCCCTACTCTTCTGGTTATTTGATGTCTTTATATTATTTACCCAAAATGAGAAACTTCACCTTTCATCCCCTTAACTATATATATTTTTTTAGTATAACAATACCATTATTATCTGTTCAGTAATTATTTACAAATGCTGTTCTAGAAAAGATCTAGAAGGGACACCGTTACATCTAAAAAATACTTTTCTTTTTAATCAAAAGCTGCATACTTTCTTTTTTGTAGTCCACATCTATTTTTCAAATGCATTATAAATATTTTTTTTTATTTCTGTTTATAACCAATCCACCATTCAGACCAGTTTTCATAATAAGCAACTAATGATCCTGCCAGAATCGTAAGCTCAGGACCATATTCAGAGGGTGAATGGCATCTTAGAGGATTTGAGAGAGAGTGAAGTAATTAGAGAAGAATTGTATATTTTTATTCTTGGTAGAACAACCTCTGCTACCAATTATTCAAGGCCTACCTAAGATACATAGGGACCCAATACACCTTCCGATGAGGCCAATAGTGGCAGGTAGAGGTTGGGTCACTGAACCTATCTCTGTTTTCATTGAGAAGTCCTTGAGGCCTTTAATAGATAAGAATCCAACAATACTTAGATATACAAAACAGTTCTTACTGGACCTATATGATAGAATGAAGTCAGCAGATGATAATCTCTTATATTTTCTAGTTACGTTAGATGTTAAATCACTATTTATGGTCATTCCAAATTCAATAGGTCTGCAGAAAATAAGAGAATATCTTACACAGCATTCTGATTTTGATCTCTCTAAGGTTGAGTTGATTTGTTCATTATTAAAAATAGTGTTGGAGTCAGTCCGTAGATTTATTGCAATATATGATGGTTCTTCAACCTTTCCACAGGAATCCAAATTTTAAACTAAATAATCAGCTGATCGATCTCAGCAAATTTCCATTAATAGTTAATCTGACTCTATTTGATGTTTTTAATAAACTTGACTTATCGGCTTTACAAATTAGACAGGAAATGAATCTACCTAGAAGTTACATTGTTATAATGAGACAAGTTAAAGAACTTGCCTTGAGCTATTTTAGGAACTTTAAACTTGCAGCCGGATTTGTGGATAAGTGCTCTGAATTGTGGCAAGCTATCCAACAAGACACTAAATTTATAGCAACTGCATACAAATTAATTAAGGATTTGAAATTTCAGGACAAAATTTTGCTTTCAGAGTATTGGGTAAACAAAGTAACAGTAACAGACAATCAGATATTAAAAGCAATTGATATAACTAGGAAATCAGTTTCTTTTCAAAAACTGATGTACACACAATTGATGATTTGGAACAATGCATATTACACACATCTTAGATTACATAAATTTAACCCTAGGAATTCTCCAATTTGTCCATACTGTGCAGATCAAACAGCGGATCTTCTTCATATGTTCTGGAGTTGTAAATGCGTATATAAACTTTGGAACTCTTTTAAAGTACAACTGCAAAAGATGGGTTATCAAAGTTCTACACTGTCATGGGAATTTATGATTCTACACATTCCTCCAAGAGAGCTTTCCAGATCGCAAACTATTATTTGTATGAATATTTTTTTGCTGATGAAACTATATAGCCACAAATTGGCTAGAACCACATAAGACATCATGGAATAATTTTAAGCTTGTGGCTATAAAACATATACTAGCACATAAATTACTTCTGAAACAAACTAACAAAAATATGAATAACCCGAAAATATGGGAAAAGGTCTTCAATATTATATTAGCATGATACTGATTTTAGGAATATATTAAATATAGGAAGCATTTCATGTAGATATTGTATAAATGGTTTGTAGTAGTTATAGTGTATTATGTGTGTGATGTTTATTGTATTTTTGTAATGTTTTTGGAAAATATATTTCAATAAAAATTTATTATGGAAAAAAAAATAGTGTTGGAGAACAATCTTTTTGCCTTTAGAAATGATATATATAAACAAAAAAGATGGTGTAGCTGTGGGCACATCCTGTGCCAATAGCTATGCCAACTTGGTTATGGCTATGTGGGAAAGTGAATATCTTTTCTTATTACCTAGGTATAAGAAATATGTGATATTCTCTTCTTTTTATGGACAGGGAGTAAAAGAGAACTGCATATATTTTATGATGAAATTAACACACTTACAGATTATCTCAGTTTCACTATGGAAGAGTCTATTAGTAATATTAATTACTTAGATGTCCACATAGAGAGATTAAGTAATGTGAAAATGAATACCGGTATCTATAGGAAACCATGCTACAGGAACACCCTGTTACATAGAAGCAGCATGCATCCGAAGTTTGTCTTTAACAATATTATAAAGGGACAGGCCATTAGAGCATCCAGGCTTAATCCCACAAGTGAAGGGTTTAAAGAAGAGCTCATGTGCTTGAAAGGAAGGCTACAACAAAGATTATACAATGAACAAGAAATAGATAATATTTATAAAGCTATTGAGCAATATAGAACTGAGAGTGCTAGTCCTTATTTTTCTGAATCTGGTAGTAAATGGTACACCGTACCATCTACAGCTGTTGCTCCAAGTAATGTAATACAAAAATTTCTGTGCTTTATACACATGATTTTAGTGAAATTAGAGATATTATTTATAGACACTGGCAAATTTTGATGACTGATCAATCAATTAAAGAAATAGTGGGAGAAAAACCCCAATTTATTTTTAAAAATAAGAAAAATTTGCATAGAATGTTATGTTATCCCAATGAGCGGATGGTTCCCAGACACCCTTGTAGTACTGGTATATTTCCTTGTAACAATTGTAACTTCTGTTCCTACATTTATAAACATAACATGTTTGTACATCCAGTTACACACTGTTACCAGTTTAATGTAGTGGCGATTTGTAACTCAGAACATATAGCTTATTTGGCATTGTGCACATGCTGTCCTATGTTTTATGTAGGCAAAACTGATAGGAGACTAAAAGATCGGATCCGAGAATATCTCTATCAGATACGTATTAAACCTAGCACTAATGCCTTATCCAAACATACTCCTGAAGCAGGGATGGAACACACATTTAGTTTTTTAGTACTTCAGATGAATTATCCTAGCATCAGGGGTGTAGATGTTAGGAACTACACTGAAAGAATAGAAGTCAAATGGATTATCCAGTTCAAGGCACATGTTAGCCCAGGGTTAAATGATAAGATTCTGCTGAAACCTGTTTTGAAAAACAGGAAGTTAGTAGCTAAGTAGATTAGGGGGGTATCATATTTATTGTTATGTATTTTATACTTTATATGTTATATGTATATTTCCATGTTTTTAAACATGTATAAATGATATATATATAATGTAACATATATGTTTTTTTTAATTTATATGCATATTTTGTCTTAGTTTATAACTATGTATTTATTAGAATGAATAGGTGATATTTAGTATGCTCAGAATATGACTTTAAGATGGATGATGAATTTATTGATCCTAATTATTTAATTACTAGTTAGCTATATAAGATAGCAGCTGATTTAGTAATCTGTTTCTTCATGGTTTGATAAAGCCTCTTGGCGAAAGCGCTTACCTCTACACGTGTCTTAAATAAAGGATTTTATTTTATTCTTAGAATCTGCTTGGAATTTACTTGGAACTTATTCATTTGGCTCAACCTTACAACTTTTAGTTTGATTCATGGAGACAATGTTTTGAGTAGATCGTTACATGCTGGAGACGATACTCTGTGTTGGGTTGCTCCTGAGCATTTTTATTTACTACAATTTTTTTTATTTCTGTTTATAACCAATCCACCATTCAGACCAGTTTTCATAATAAGCAACTAATAATCTTGCCAGAATCTTAAGGTCTATGTCTTCCAAGTTTCTGCCTCAAAAAAAGATCAGATTAATTTATCAACACCTTTACCAATTATTATATATTTTTATTTAAACTGAAAGTACAACATAAGGCTACATGGTCTGAAACAGAAAAATTAACTTTTTGCTATATAACAATTCTATTCCTATCGTGTGGACAAAATAGTCAATTTCAGAGACCAAATTGCCTCTTTTCTAAGTATAACATAAGCTCAGGCCTAAATTGAGTTGTATGTGACATAAAATAACTTTAAATATTTTAACATTATTATTCATATTTCCTTTCTCTTTCCTAATATGACAATTGAAATCACCTAATAAAATGATCTGTATTGAAATGAATGCATAGGGTTATAATATCATAATTTTTTTTTTCTGGAGCATATATCACAATGATAAACAGCAGAGCTAAACCACTACAAACGTTGTATACAGGTAACATTCCAGGAATAGGTACAAGGATATCCAAAAGGTATAAGTGTTCTTTATACAGGAGTGATGTGCCATATCGTAAATCATTGCCATGCTATTTTATGCCCTCATAAAACTTGTAACTAATATTTAGAAATATAAAACAGATGAAAGAATTGGTCCACGAGGAGTTAATGCTCTTGAAATGCAGCAAATAGGAATAACAATGAAACAAAGAATATATAACAAGAGCAACGCAATGAAGGGCATATGAACTGGCTCCAAAACGAAATCAAATGTTCCAAAAGACGATAGTCCACAAACTGATAATAAAAACAAGTTTTAATTCAGTGCACAATGGTTAGCGCTTTCGCCGTTAGCTTCATCAGACCAATACTAAACATTACAACTCAGTTTAAATAACCTAAAAGGCGGGAAAACTAATTAAATACTTAAAGCAATATCTCATGAAATAGAAAACACCAATTATGCTCATATTCATAACAATACATCCTGTCTGCTAAGAAGCACAGAAAAGTCCGTGCAATAAAATATTGAATGCATGATAAAACTTTCATATAAATATAAATATAAATAAAATGCATGTCATATAACAAGACGTAATAGTGTAAAAATGCATACAAACATGTATACATATATATATATATATATATATATATATATATATACACACAACATAATTGATATATATATGCATGACAAATATGTAAATAGTAAAAAATGATAAATAATACATCTAAATGTCATGCTTGATTTATTACATGACATTTAGATGTATTATTTATCATTTTTTACTATTTACATATTTGTCATGCATATATATATCAATTATGTTGTGTATATATATATATATATATATATATATATATATATATATACATGTTTTTATGCATTTTTACACTATTACGTCTTGTTATATGACATGCGTTTTATTTATATTTATATTTATATGAAAGTTTTATCATGCATTCAATATTTTATTGCACGGACTTTTCTGTGCTTCTTAGCAGACAGGATGTATTGTTATGAATATGAGCATAATTGGTGTTTTTTATTTCATGAGATATTGCTTTAAGTATTTAATTAGTTTTCCCGCCTTTTAGGTTATTTAAACTGAGTTGTAATGTTTAGTATTGGTCTGATGAAGCTAACGGCGAAAGCGCTAACCATTGTGCACTGAATTAAAACTTGATTTTATTATCAGTTGTGGACTATCGTCTTTTGGAACATTTGATTTCATTTTGGAGCCAGTTCATATGCCCTTCATTGCGTTGCTCTTGTTATATATTCTTTGTTTCATTAATATTTAGAAATGTTCAATAATCTAGTATCTAAAAAAATGACACATATCAAAATGCATAGGTTTACAACTTTCTATCACTACTAAACATCTTTTAACAATACAATACTATTTACAATTATTATTTTACAGTTATAATACTATTTAGATTTATTGAAATAATAGTGAGATTAGCCTTTCCATTGTTGGCAGTCTTTTTACTTTTCCTTTTCAGTTTCCATTTCTTTAACTTTTTACCTGTTGTACCATTCTTACCATCACTAATGTCATCTTCAAAGCATATTTACTAGCTTGATCACTCTTAATGAGATCATGCAGCATCTTCGAGTAATGATTCCATATCATCAAGCATTTGTAACAGTTTATCATCAGGCAATCCTCATTCAGTGAGAGTACTTATTTTTACTTCAGATAATTCAAGATTATGCATCATAGACACCATTCTTTCCCTTCCTGTATAGCGACCACCAAACAGGCTGTTGTCAGAGAAAAATTGAAAGGAGTAGGGAAAATTTACAGTGCCATGGTCAAATGTTCCTTAGTAGTATAAATAACACTTCAGGCAACAAATTATACAAATAAATATAAGCTATGCAGACTTGTAAATGCTGTCTATTAATTTTCATACTACTGCCAGATGTTGATGTATTGTTTCATACCACAAACATACAGCCTGAGTCCTTGCTAACTCTGACCAATAGAAATACATTTCTTTAGCTGAAAGAATGATGTAAGGATAGGCTCTCTCCAAACTTTTTTTTTTTTGACAGTTTGGGAACCAGTAGCTCTAGCGTTTCTTTGTGGTAGCAGTTTACATAGGTGTCTGTACACAGTGTACATACAGCCTACTTTGATGTGGTCAAGGAATTTGACACCAGTGATGTCTATGTAGTAAGATGGATAGTTAATTGGCTAAATCACAGAACTCACATGATGCATGTGACAGGGGCAGCATCATAGATCATGGAAGTGACCATTTGTGACTCTCAGGGCTCAGTGCTAGGACTGCTCTTTTTGCTATTTCCTTCCCTGATGTACAGACTAAAACACAAGACTTATGGCTGTCAAAGTTTGCAGATGATGGCAAGCTATGAGTTATTGTCAAATCTCCTGCTGCTGCAGAAGCCCTCCAGCAGGAACTTACTCTTATAAATGCCTGATGTATTTAAAATGGGGTTAAATTAATTTCTTAAAAATGCAACCTTGCTGCATTTACCATACAAACTATCCCAAATAATACAACATTGACAAAACCACACTTTAAAATGAAAATGTAGAAAATTGTGAACTTTTTCTGAAATTTCCCCTCTCCTTTGATCATCATGTTGCAATGGTTGTAAGGAAATCTTATTTTATAAGTGATGACCAAGGGAATACCACCCAGAGCTAAATATATTTTTCCCATGTATTAATCACTGATGCGACAAATTAAAGAATACAGTGCCCCCTCTAGGATGTACCTTACCAAACATATCAAACATTTTGAAAGACCCCAGTTACCAGCAAAGACTAGAAGCACTTCCACTGTCAGGATCGCCTGTGATAATAAGCAACAAACACAGGAAAGAAAGTAATACCCACACTACTTTAGTCCAATATATGCTAACACAATAACAGTGATGCCACTACTACAGACAGTACAGCAGTGCACACACAGCAGTCCTGACACCCACATCACACCTATGGATAAAATAAATATTTCTTTGAACTGCTCATCAGTACTCCATAAAAATATTTGGCTTACCATGTGCAATTAATGCTATGCTTCTTCTGGATGATGATCCTGGAAGATGTTAAGCAAAAGGTAAGGACACCATCATCATAATTAACAGTAACACAGTGGGGTTAAAACTTTTTGCCCATTATATGTCCATCAATGATACTTTTAACAAGAACTTGGATGACACCCCAACCCACATGTAATCAACCGAAATGTTTTGTTAACTGTATCAATCTACAACTATCTGCGTCCAAATGAATTTAATTTTAAACAGGTCTTACGTATTGCTGTCAAGTCTGACTTGGAGAGTGTTGTTGTATTGTTGTATTTAACAACTGAGATAGGTAAGCCTACCCAGAAGCTCCTCCTAGGACATACTTGTCCTCCCTGAAACAGCGGCACCAACATCAATCACATGCTGTTATGCACTTTCCAGTGAGCTATCAAGATTCCTGACAGTGGACAAGAATGCTTAATTTTCTTTTAGTGATGGGTCTGTAGCAGCCCGCACTCCCCGTAGCCATTCATTCACAGCCACTGCAACTGCTCTCCTCCATGCTGATGAAATCATGTCAGTAGCCCAATGGAGTAAATGATCATATGTCTTGCTCTGGCCACCTACTGTGCTCACATCAGCAACTATCTGCTGTTAAATTTGCATTCTGCCAGACATGTCCTCTCACAAACAGAAAGGCACCATAATGTCTAAATGCTTCCACAATTACTTCATTTTCAAAGTCACTAAAGGGGGGGGAGGTTCCAGGATTTGGATGCCTGGGTGTCAGTCCTAGGTGACATAAAACACAAAAGATGGACAATACACATATGTTTCACATAAATAAGAGTCTTGTTTTGATATAATGCATAGAAAGTAGTATTTCACTATTACCCACTAGAGAAATATAAAACAGTCAAGTTATTCAAATATAATAAAAGGAACTGTGTGGTTGTAACATATTGCAATCACACACAAAGCAAGGTTGGATTCAAAAAAAGGAGAGTAACATTATCAAAAATCTTGTTTGTACCAAAACGGAAATGCAACTTTACTCTCCCCCCTGAAATCAACAGGCAAATGACACATTTTGCTAACAAACCATCAGTGAACTGCTAAAAGTGCTATCAAATAAACTGTCCCTGAAAAGTGTTAGAGCATGCATTTTAAACTATTGCCAGCCATGTCTAGCTGTGACCAGCACTGCTCCAGTGGGGGGTATAGTCCATCCTAAAGGCTAACACCCCTGTGTCATTGACAATATAGGATAGATATTTACATTTTACAGAAATAATAATAGAAGTGTATGCAGAGAAAAACAGTTGTAACATTAGCACTTGTGATAACAGTTAAAAAGGCTGTGCATCTGAAATGCCCTGACAAATATGCCCATGCCATCAGTACATTTCTAAGAAATGCATGCAGATAAAAGTAGCATTTGCTAATGCTAATATATTTTACCATATGCAGTATATATCTGAAAAATGTAAGCATACCTTATCAAGGTCAGTAGTCTGTGCTGATAAATCCCAAATACATATCTTTTTCTATGTTATCCACATAAATAAGTCTCTCACCTTCAGGTTCTCTAGCACATGGGTCCCTTTTTATGGTGTAGATTCAGGGCTGTGAGTATGATGAAGATGCAAATGAGATTTGAACTGATTAGAATTGCTCAATCCCAAATATGTGGCTCCATGTAGCACATGTAAATATAGTGCAGGCACTCCCTCAGTGTTTGTTGCTAGTAGATTGCAACTGTGAATTATTACTGTTAGAGAGAAGAAAAACACAACAGCAATTCAGACTCTGATACCTCCAGTGGGTGTGTCAGCCAGATTAGACTTACAAAAGGTAGAAGTAATTATGTCAAGGTTTTAAATGTAAGTAAGCAGCACACATTTCATAGTTTGTCTTCAGCAACATCCAACCTCCCCTTCGTTTTTTGACAATGGTATATTATTCCCATTTAATATCCTCACATATTTTAAGGACAATGAAACAGAATGCCTTACAAACATGTCTCAGATTACTAGTCAGATAAGACAAGAATGAGCAACAAACACAGAGAGATAAGACATGGCTACATTTATGCAAACTATAGTCATAAATAGTTGTGTGATCACTCTGTGTACTATATCTGAAATTAATACGTGTACAATCAACTGTCATATGTTTTGTCAGTATTGTGGATGATGTTGCAGTTGGTTAAATGCACAATGATTTTAGTTCTCTGCTGCAAAGCTATGTGTGTGTGGCAAAGAGGGATAAGACACCCTTACTGTGTTTTGATGGTCCATTGCAGTGATATCCTGATGTTCATATCCAGACCTGTATAAAAATATTTCATGTGTACCAACATAAATTTTGTAGTATTGTTTATTTAATACATTTCTTTTTCCTCATTTCACCTAATGTTCCCTTTTTTATGTTTGTCTTTTATAATGCCAGTGCTTGTGTTGTATGCTGCATAATCAAATGAAATGGAGAAACACAATGAATGCCAGGTTTAGATGTGTTTATCTCATTTGCTGGATGCTTAGCAGCATGCAATCGTGGACTAGTGGCCAATATAGGAAGTAGACAGAACATGTGCAGACAGGGAATAAACAGTGTTTAGGTCAAAAAGGATACATTGTTGCAGTTTTTGCTTACCATCGCATTACGCTGCTAAGTGATGTTGAACAGCAGTTAACACACAGAACCTAAGAATGAAAGGCAAATTATGCAACTGTCATTTAACTATTTCTGTGGCAGCAAGTGTAAGTGTATGGCTGTAATACAGATGCCCCTGACTTCTAATGCAGGAAATGCAGCATATTTTTACTGTTGTGATAATCCAGTTTATAGTAATGAACACAAAAATATACAAGTGTTATTTCAACATTCTTGTGGCAACAGGTGTAAGTGAAGGGCTGCCATACACATGGTCCTGGGATCTAATTCAGGAAGTTCCAGACATGTTTACTGTTGTTCTATTTCACATTATATTCAGTTTTATTTCTAACACTTTAAATATAATCATAAATAGTGTCACTGATATGAATTATATGCATCAGGGATAAGACACCCTTACTGTGCCTTCAGATGTATGACTGAGGGCATATTGTCCACTATGTTTGTATAAGCAGAATTCTGCTATCTGGACTTGGATGACCTTCACACTTAAATAAGACACATACACAAATGAATCTACATACACGGACCTTTTCAAGTCACTCTCATACATAGTTAATACCTCAAACTGTCATCTGTATTTATGAATGATTCATGACTATGTCTGAGAAGTACTTCTTCTGTAGCAGAGATGGAAACTCACTGCTGTGGAAGAAAATGTTTTGTCCCCTATGCATAAGTTTGAATCCGGCAGTGTAAAAATTAGTTTAATCAGTGTAGAAAGCCAAGCAAAAAATGTGTCAGACCATGAAATGTATGCCCCAGTGCATGTCTGCAAAGTTAAATCTACTAATAGTTACAGCAGCAGACAAACTAATGTCAAGTGTCATATTAACCTTCCAGTTTCAAAAATTGCTTTCCTCCCTGCTTGGCACTGTTGCTCTTCGCTTAACATCTTGCAAACATGGTTGGCATCATTTCTTGGGTTTGTACATTACCAGTAAATGCGATAACAGGAATTGGCAGGAAATCATCATTCATCATTGTTCTGCTTTTAGTATTAAACATGTCTGGTGTAAGAGCGGAAGGCACCCAATTTAGGGAGTAGAGGTGTAGTGTTCAGGAGTCCAGAATATTTACTGGACTCTTGGTAAAACACCACAGCCAAAGGTTTCAGCAGGGGGACTATTCTAACTCCCAGTACAAGTCTGAGGCTTGCATAGTCTGGCCAAGTCTGTTTCCAGTTTGACTGGCATCCCACACACTGGAGAACAGTGTAGGCACCATTTCAATGACCTAAAAAGGTGCATGAGAGATATGCTCAATCACTGGTTGGATGAGTTTCATACTAGTGACATCCCACAGTTGTGTAAGTATGCTAATAAAGAGAATTTGTAATACATAGAAAGCTAAATATAGGCAAGACTGGTATGCATAATGCTCTTCTTTTCTTTTCTTTTCTTTTATTTTCTTTTCACAACTAATCCTGAAATTAAGTTGAATTGGCAGACTCATGCTTATCATTTGGAGAGACTGAGAGAAGCAAGTGGTACATATGCAGCACAAGAGAAGTATTGTTGTAGATTTAAAAGTTAAAGAGAGATTATTTTTGTTTTCTATACAGTAGTAGCAAAGTGAACATGCATATCCTAACTGTAAAAGCAAGTATGCATGCATAAGTCTGCAGCACAAACCTACTTTAAAAGACAAGTGTAAGACTGTAGTCAGAGGTTGTGAGTTCAAATACCACGAGTAACAGCTATACAATACTGCATTTCTTTAATAATATTACATAAATTAAACTTGATACAAGTGGCATAAATACCCTGCTGTTAACAGTAATCTATATAAGTGGGCCAAGCATATGTGCAATATATGCACATTGCAAGGATTACTTTGATTAATGCATAATTATAGTTTGTAGTTATTAGGATGCATACTGAAATGTAATTGTTCAGATAAAATAGTTGTATAATTGTGATAATGCATTGTATATCACATATGATGGTACTGATTTTATCACTTTTTTCTTTCATCCCAACTCTTATCTCTTTATTTATTCTCTGTTATGTGTCATCAAAATGTTTCCATGTCATTCATCTGTAAAAGATATATAAATTCACAGCACAGTGAGGTAGGTCAGCCCCAGTGGATCAGCCTGCCCCCACTCCACTAGCTCCAGCACCAATGCCCAGAATGTCTGGGACCCAATCTGGCAGCACTACCTCTGATGCCCCTACACTACCTGCACCCTCAGGCAGCACTACCCCAGTAGCTGGTGCTCTGTTACACTCTTGGAGTACTGGTGGAGGTGGGGATTTCATCACCCACCAGGAGATGCCAGGGTTGGTGCATAGGGCCATGCACAGCACCATTGGTGCATGCCTACACCAGATGGAGAGGCCATTCTCCCTCATGGTCCATAGGAGGAGAAGATGCCAAGTACTCCAGCAGCCAACAGAGTAAGGGGACATTGATGACAGTCCTGCAGGTGAAGTGTAGATTCTCACTGTCTCCATGTTTGATGGGCATGTTTGTCCCCTTCCTTACCCCGATCATGGTGTCCCCCAAACTTTTGTGTCCTTCACTATCCATTTGTCTTGTCTTGTTTGCCCTGTTTGTTTACATTTGCTTCCTCACCTACCCAACTTACCTAACCCAGAAATACCAAAGTCCCTTACCCAGCATTCCTGTCTTACTGAAGTAAAAAAACAGCCATGGGCACCTGTTCCACAAAACAATATTGTCCCACACATAGCCCTCCATCTGACACACATCTTCTTGACACACTTGATTCTGGTCCAATTGGCTATGCAACAAGTCTGGCTTCTTGCCACCCCTCTTTGTGGAAGTGACAGTCCAAATTCAGTTAATATTCTGTACATAATTTCAGTTTACATCATTAAAGAAATGGATGGTTCTTTTCGACCTCCATCCTGCACATTCCTATATTGCTTCCCCTTTGTTCTTCCCCTGCTTCCCCCATTTCACCACTTTCCTATCTACCACATTTTAACACCTATAATCTGGTAAAAAATAGAATCACACACAACACACATAAGTACCAAGAAAACCAATGGAGTCCTTCAGTTTTTGGCTTTTATGTTGATGTGGAGTATGGTATTGTGCACCAATGCAAAGCTACTGTGAATGGCTCTTTTCCTGGTGTGCTTACCTCCATGCAATACAGTTTAAACATGCTGTGCTATGCCAAAATACAGTAACACACAGTGAAGGTAGAGTAAAGTAAAATTGCATTGCTTTATTGATACCTATTTAAAAGTATTACATACACCTGATTTTGAACTCTATATCATCTGGGCTTAAAACAGAATGTGTAAAGGCATTTACACCTACCTGCTGACACAGAATCAGCTAAATGACAGGTGTGTTTCATAAACTCAGTACTAACTCTCATAATTTTAGCAATGAGCCTCCTGTTTGCACACTGCTTAACTACACTCAAACAGGGAAAGTGGTGTGTGTGTGTGTGTGTGTGTGTGTGTGTGTGTGTGTGTGTGTGTGTGTGTGTGTGTGTGTGTGTGTGTGTGTGTGCACTTGCTTGACATCACAGAGGGCATTTTACACCAGCATGTGGGGACAGTACTAATAGTATTTTCTCCTCACCAGACATTATTGATGTCATCAGCTATAAATTATTATTTGACACTCTTCAAGTCAGACATGAGCTGTAGCACTTGCCTTAAATACAGAGTTCAATAGTCAGTGTACTTAGGTAGGGATTCTGTTTTCACTGCATTCAACATGTGTGTGTGTGTGTGTGTGTGTGTGTGTGTGTGTGTGTGTGTGTGTGTGTGTGTGTGTGTGTGTGTGTGTGTGTGTGTGTGTGTGTGTGTGTGTGTGTGTGTGTGTGTGTGTGTGTGTTTGTGCACATGCTTGATATTAGAGAAAGCATTTTACTCCAGCATGTGGGACAGTGATACTAGCATTTTCTTCTCACCAGATGCTGCTAATGTCATCAGCTATAAACTGTTGTCTGACACTCCCTAAATGTGACTTGAGCTGTGGTACTTGCCTTAAAGGGACAATCCTAGTGTTTAAAATTAGGGTCTGAGTTAAGCTGACAGAAGTCATGCCAATTCAACATGTCACTTTCATTCCCACCCACAGTGTCATTTTACTTTCAATTATCCTGTAAATCCACAGTTTCAGTCTTGTTTCAGCTCCTAGGATAAACTAATCTTTGGATATGTGCTCCTCAGATTGGGCAACTATGCCCCTAGCTCCTGGATCACATTTAAAATAACGAAAGCCGTGCAGAGAAAAGTGACATCAGTGTATACTAATTTTTAAATTTTGCTTCACTCATACTTCTACAGATGTACAAGTAGCCCACTCATAAAAACTAGTGAATTTGTCTAGTAGTATTCAGAAATCAGTACATATCAAACTAGAAACTGAAAAATGAACATGAGTATGTCTACTAATGCTCCAACCTTCTGTCACACACTTGCTTTCTATGGAATTGCTAGCAGGTCAGAAAGTCACTACATCAAGCTAGTATTCAAAAATCAGAATTCAGTAAAGCATGAAAGAAAGAGAAACATGGTTTCCACTATTGTTTGCCTGACTCAGATGCTTTCTATAGGTAGAAGCCATGTCATAAAATTGTTTTAGATGGCCAGGATTCACAATCACCACAGAATAAAATATGAAATGAAAGAAACAAAAAACTCTGTTTACCAATGTTTTAAAAGCCTTGCATTACTGATGTGCTTTCTAGACTAGCAGCAGCAGTCACGTCATAAAATGTCTGAAAGGCTACTTTTCTCTATGGGTAAAATGCACACATTAAACTAATAAATGGCTCACATGGAGAGCAGCTGTCAGTACAACTGCAATTTGAGATGGAATTTGGCTAATACCTTTGAAACTTCCTTCAGGCAGTCTTCCCTCACCCCTCTCAGCCAAAGGTTTGCATGCTGAGAAAGGTAAACCTGAAATGTAAACAAAGACTGAATAAAAACAAAAAATCATGGGTTCTGTCCCTTTAAATACAGAGTTCTCTCATTGGTGTACTTAAAGAGGTAGTGGTTCTGTTCTCACTCGAGTTAACTTGTGTGTGTTTGCATACTTCCTTGACAATAGAGAGAACATTTTACATCACCATGTGAGATAATGCTATTAGCATTTTCTCCTCACCAGATACTGCTGATGTCATGAGAATAAACTGTTGTCTGATACTCTCCGAGTCAGACTTGAACTGTGGCGCTTGTCTTAAATACAACATTCTCTAGTCAGTGTACTTAGGGAGGGATTCTGTTCTCACTGCAGTCAACTGGGGTGTGTGTGTTTGTGCACTTGCTCGATAATAGAGAGAGTTCTCTAGTCAGAGTTCTCTAGTCAGTATACTTAGGTAGAGGTTCTGTTCCCACTGCAGTCAACTGGTGTGTGTGTGTGAGTGTGTGTGTGTGTGTGTGTGTGTGTGTGTGTGTGTGTGTGTGTGTGTGTGTGTGTGTGTGTGTGTGTGTGTGTGTGTTTGTGCACTTGCCTGATATTTGAGAAAGCATTTTACACCAGCATGTGGGACACTGCTATTACCATTTTCTCCTCACCAGATGTTGCTGATATCATCAGCTATAGCTGATTTGCAGATGTGCAGTATTCCCATCAGACAGGGTCTGAGACTGGCTTGTAGGCCACGCACAAGTTACCTCATCCTATACGATACAGATTATAGTGACAGGGCTTTCTGTCTATCCCCATATGTCTTGACATGGTTTGTAAGGCCTATATTTTCTTAAGGAGAAATCATGGACCTTTTCTATATGGACACTAGTAGTATCCTGTCTGTGTGCAACAGACACATGTGAGTTGTTAATGCTACATCCATGTCTTTTACATCTGTTAGATGTCTTCAAAGAGGTCATAGAGGGCATTCGTGATGAGAACACTGTCATCATGTGGAACCTGACCAGGTCAAGGTATTTGACACATATCCACAATGAGGTATTCACTCAGCACTATCAGATGTGGCCACAAACACCTACATCACCAAGTGGGTTGACCACTGGATGACATATGTGGCATTTTGCATATCTTGAAATGTGTTGAAGTGATGTATATCTCTGGCCCAGTGATCAGGTTTGTAGATCAGGGCTGTCTGCTAGGCCCTTTCCTGACCATTATTTATGTCACAGACATCAAGAATGACATATACATACTGTGTTCAAACAGCTGTCTGGAGGACTACAGATTGTGGGCAATCATTGACACTAACTGTGATATTAATATAATACAGAGAGCATCAACACACACCAAAGATTTCTGCCTCAGCCATGACAACACATGAGATGAAGTAAAAACATGGGGGAATTTGTTGAGTTATGAAAACAAATGCACAACCCAAGGATAATGTATATTACACCCTATAATCAGACCAATTGGTATGTGACCTGTGTCCTGGGGTAGATGGTATGTGGAACATCCACCAGCATGTGACCACAGTGGTAAGTACTCTCTTGTATGCAACACAACTACTGAGTATGTGCAAAACATCCACATCAAGGGCCAGAACACCTCCATAGTTCACAGCCTTCATCACACCAATAACTGAATACAATGCACCCTTCTTCATGCACCTCCACACACATCTTCCAGTGATGTGTTACTGAAGTGTAGTTCCTTTGCCATAGTGAGCTGTCACACATCTCACTGGCCATACCTAGGTATTCTTTTTGTGCATAAATATTACTGTCTGATGCTGCAGAACACCCATTGAGTTGTTACACCAGATGCATGTGTGATAGTTGTTCCGGTGATACACACAGTACATACATAGCTGATTGACAACATGGATGCCATGAGTTACATTCATGACAGTGTGGATTGTGCCATATATATGCCATGCAAACCAATCAACTAGCCTGGATTTATCATAATGTCACATACAGGTATAGCAGTGTCCCTTCTAACACCTACAGCAGATGTTGCAGTGTCAGGACATTGTGCTTTATTACCCTCATAGATTGCTGACATGTCATAATAGTTGTACAAGGTTGTTCATGCAGAACCATCTATGGTCACTCAGAATCACATATGTTGTGTCAGAGACATAGGATTACAGGTATTATTATTATTATTATTATTATTATTATTATTATTGTTATTGTTATTATTATTATTATTATGATATTGTCCACGATTGTGTGTGCTTCTTTTACTGTTGTCTATGGGCCTGCAACTGTATCCCACTTATTGGAGACCTCTGCTGACATTACACTCATGGTCAGGCAAATCAGTTTGCACAGCTTTATAATATACGACCAACACCAATTGTATATAATATCCCTGATAGATGTCCTCTCCAATGCTTATCTCACAAAGACATTTTATCCATTATTATGTCAACTGTCTGACAGTCACATAATATACATTTTTATTGTGATGGCTATACTGTACCATGTTATGTGATTAGTGTTCCTGATACAACTGTCTTCCATTTATATGCCCTCATCTGCTGTACATTATGATGTTTCACCTGTCATATTTCCTATGTTCAATCTTACAATTCATCTGTGTGTCCCTATGCAATACACACACTTCCACTGACTGTTTTAAATGGCAGTCCATATACCCTTACAGATCATTTACACAACTTTAGTACAGAATGACTTGAATGGGATTTTACAATACTATGCACTGTACTGTGTTTGGACCATGTACATTACTGTATAATAAACCTTGGTAATCATTGTGGCATTCTGCAAAATCCTGCTAACCTAGATTGCTCTACTGTAAACAGTTTTGCTATTTGTGTTCTTTTACACTATTTCCTAGAAACACTGTTGCCAGCGACAAAACCATGCTTGTTTATGTGTAAACTCAGGGTGCGACATGAATATGTAATTAGCACTGCTGCTCACCATCCACACAAACATGTAAACTCCATGTAGGTTTTGCTCAAAGCCTACACAGAGTTTATTGAATCCCACAGATAACATAAAAACATTGGTTAAGAATCAATACAAGTTATATGACAATAATTTAATATTTAGACTAATTTTAGACAATTTGTACAGAAATTAAAGGTGAGTTTTGAATACATTTGTCAAGTAGTTTAGAGAGGGGGGATAGGATTGCTATAGCTCTAAAGTTAGTAATGTCTATTGAATTTCTTTCTTTGTGCAGAGGGATAATCTGTTACTTTTTCCAGAGAGAGGGAAAGTGAGTTTCCTGGATTGAACTGTTTCTAAGGATTGAGACATGGTAAGCAATGCTATCAGTAACAAATGGGGGACACTGTAGCAGTGTCTTGTACACCTTTGGCAACAAAAGTGGAGGATCTGAGAAATGCTTCTTTGGAGGAGTCATCTGCAACGTGGCCACTGTCATAACATCGGCAAAGAGGCAACATCATCTCAACAGCTGTGGAATGCAACAACACAAATATAGAATAAAGCCAATCCATGCAATAACACACTTAGCCTTCTCACTACAATGCACTGACTAGCTATGTTGTGCATCAGAAATTGCCAATACCCACATAGTCCAAAAATAAAGGGCACAGGTCAGGTGGGGTGTAATAACAAGGACAGCTCTGACATGGGTAGACAGGTCATTGGTGTTGGATGCAGCCACACACATGTCTAGGAGGTTGGGAGAGTCAGGGATCACATCTTTCAGATAAGAGATGGAGCTGTCATGAACCGAATTCTGTCTGAATGTAATATGTGGATCAGCTGTGTCAGGACTAGAGGTATACTATCCAAGGGCTGATGTACCACACTAAGTGCATGTGTGGGAACCCCATTGTGCCCCATGCTTTGGCATTCCAACAGACTGTTGGCATTGGCAGCCCCCTGAACAGGCAAGGATAGGTTTCACTTATGATGGAGCAATGGGAAAATTCATGGTGTTGAAAGTGTGACCCTGATTAGCTTGCCTGATGGGGTCTGCCCACAACAGAGATAGAAGTACATCAGCCATATGCACAGGGGCAGGTGTGTTCCCAGAGGTAGCTGCGGAAGCATACATTTAGCATATCTCTGGCAATGCTGGAACATATTTGTTGTTGTATGCTAGTCACAAATATAGCTTATAGGCACACAAGAGCAGTGCAAAGGAGGTTGTCACTATTGCAGCCCTGACATCCCTGTATGACATAATTGCATATGTGTTTCAGCAAATCATTTGCAGGTGCAAGTCCAACAGGAATAGCATGTGCCAGTACTTACTTAAAGCTTCCCATAGAAACAAGTGGGTAATCATTATCATCCCAAATCCAACATCCATTTTAATGAGAAAATCCAGGATCTCTTCTGTCTTAATGAGGCATGTCTGTTTTGGTGGCCCACCCTCAGTAGTTAGCTTGTATCTGAGCTTCCCCTGCGATCTTCCTTGCATGCAGTAATACACTGGTGATACTACAGTGTGCCTGTTGTATTATTTTATGCTCACTGCACTGATGTCTTGTGCCAGTCTGTTCTCCTAGAAGGTCCTGTCAGCTTTACTCTTTCAATGATATGCACACTTTGCATGGATAAGGTCTATAAAAACATTTACAGTTCATGTGTGGTGAACTTCTGCAGTCATTGTCATTCCTTTACTTAAATGTTACACATTACAATTAGTGTGTATATGCAGGACACAACTTGCTAGCTAGCAATTGCCGGCATACTGTCCTCTGCAGGTACAGCCTTGTGTGCTGTATCATGTTATATGGAGTCACCCGGCAGAAGTGCAACTATACTTACAGTTCCTTCTGCCTCATTATGTTGAGTCCCCAGCAGGAATTAAATCTGTCCAACCATTTCTATGTGCCTTCTCAGTTTGTCACCCCACACGCTGTCAGTCTTCTGTGATGACCTGTGCAGTGTTATCCCTCATACTCTACTGCTGCTAACAATGTCTGTTGCTGCTGTCATTCTCCCTTGAATGGTGACTGAAGTCCCAAGATGTAAGAGATGCAATACAAAGTTGACCTATTTGCTGGCATATTCCCTAAGAGACAGTTCACGATATTTACTATATTCTACTTATGTATTTTGATCACTATAATACAGTTCGCACATTTTTTATCTCGCTAAAATGGTCTCATAGTGCCATACTTATGCTAATAAAATAATTTACTGTGACCATCTCTAAATTATATCACTAACATGATGCATTGTTAAGGAGTGTCGACCTCCACATGTTAATGTCCCTTTGCAGCATGTTAGTCACGAAGGACAACACACTACACCACTGCCTGTCATGCCGTCTCATTGACTTGGGAGGTCACATAGGGAGTATAAGCATGGGTCACTTTGTATCATGCTAATCTCCATGGACATTGAGCTGCTCTGCTGCGACTTCTACCTCTTCATGGAATTTGAGGTCACATAGGTGTGTGTGTGGTTGCACAACATGACCAATCTAGTGTCACTTTTCATTCTGCTACCTGATTACATACACTGTTCTACCATTAATAGCAATTGCCCTACTGTGGTGCCCATTGATGCACATCAGGCAATTTCTACAATATATGACCATGTGCCCTAGCTACCATTTGTTCTATTGGACTTGATTGGATGAGTGAACATGTCTTCAGCAAGCTCAGACTCTGGCAGGGCAGTCAAATGGTGCAGCAGGGAGTGGAAGATCTTTTAATCCCTGGTGCCTAGAGATAATTAAGAGTGGCTGATGGAGACTATGCCCCCCACCATATAACCTGGATGCCTGCCTCTAGCTTGCCAATGACCTGAAGATTTGCTACCCTGACCTTCTTCTCTTCTTATGTAAGCAGTCTGTTTTGCATTGCCAGCACTTAGTAGGCCTTATAGCTGTAGCTGTAATTGCCTTCTGTTGTCAATGATATCCTGTGCTCATTAATGTTTGTTGTCTGTTTCACAGCTGACATGAAATTAAGGAAGATAGGTCTGCTTGCCTCCAGCATGGAGGTTGGCCAGGCTTTCAGAATAAGTCTACATGGATACTTACCTCTCAACTTTTTTGCTCACAAATTTTGGACAAAGCCAAAAATAATGGGTGGCAAAAGCCCAAAATCAGAGACGTGAATTAAATATTACTCTAATTCATATGCAAAGTTAATATAACACACTATTTTACATTGAAATGCATTTTCAGAACAATAAAAGTATGAACTTCTAATATCTAGCATTATTGATAGACTAATCCTCAGTGATTTCCCAGAAAATCAAACATTTTATGAAGGACTTATCTTCAGAAATTTACAGAAAATAAATCAATATTTTATGAATGACAGGAAAAAATATAAAGAAAAATCAGAGATGTTCTTCAAATTTGGGGGCAGTTGAGAGATATGCATATATTTTAATAAAATATATAACATAACTGAACAGATGGGTTTGTGTTGCTTTTCTTTTTCAATTGCTTATTTATTTGACTACATTTTTCTTCATTCAGTGAAATAGTTTTATAAAATGTGACTCTTACAACTGTTTTGTTGAATTTGTGTAATTAATTTCTTTATTTTGACATTTGTTGACCAGGTTAATCCAATTGGGCAGATGCCTTTTTCAGCAGAGTCCAAAGGAGAAAACTCCAAAAGATTCATACATGATAAAATATAACAAAAGAAGTTACCTATAACAGAAATCACATTCAATTGCATACAAATATATATAAACAAGAAATATGCTCAGGATAAATTATAACATCTTTTTTGATCAATTTTCCATTGCCATCTTTTATGTTGCCTTGATAATTTTCTTTTCTATTAACATTTTTATTTCAATAAAGTGTGCCACATATAACCAAATGACTATACTAGTGTTATTTTGTTTGTTTCCTTCTTTCTTATAATATTTCTATTTTAGTTACTTATGTTGCTTTGTTGTTTTAAGCTGCTGATTTCCTTTTTGTGCAGTACTGGCTGCGGTGAAACCAGTGATGTGGTAGAGGCCATTGACAAAGGTCACCTATGGGGGTTGACCTGGACGGCTGACTGGTGGCCTCTGTTGCTGATTTCTTGGTAGGAAATGTGGGGACCGCCAGGGTCACTCAAGTTAAGATGTGGTGGCTGTTGATTTTGACTATTACATTGCTTGCGCATGAAACAAATGCAGTTCTTTGATAAACTGAGACTATTTGGTACTGACCTTTTTGGGACTGGAATACAAACTGACCTTAATCAAATCCAATAACCGCTATTGTTTTTTTTTTCCAAATCTGCTTGCAAATTACAAGCAGTATTGTAACATCATCATTTTGCAGGATTTTAAATAATTCAGATGGCAGTTTATAATTTCCTGCAACCTTGCAAGATTTTTAGGGACTACTTAAATTTGCTCTTCATGATATCTAATGCAAAAAGAGAGAACATGCTATTATATGCGTTAATGATTTTGAGATCTTTGAGAGCTTTCTTACATACTTAGTCTACATATTCCTGCCACCATTTCTTAATATCTTCTGCTTCTATTTGGTCTCTCTCATCTTTGTCTTTTATCATGGCCTTTTTTTGCCTGTATGTTTCCCTTAACATCACTAGTCTTCTTCAAGTGAGCTCTTGTATTTTTTTCTGCCCATTTAAATAATTCTCATTTTCTCTTCATGCTGCTGTCTGAGATTCTGTATTCAGTTTGTCATTTTTCCCATTCTTCATTACTATTTGCTCTCCATCATTCTTTAGCCACATCTTTGCATTCTTAATCTTTCCATGGGGAATTCTTTTTGCTGCCACCTCCTGAAAAATATCACCAACTTCTGTCAATTCCTTAACTCTGTTCTTCATCTCCACTACATATTCATATGAAATATTGTTGAGTTGATCTATTGTACTTTGTTGAGCTCAATTATTTCTTGCTTTCTTTAGCTGAATTCTACATTTTGTTAGAAACGTTTGGTCTGGACACAGTCACCTCCAGGTCTTATTCTGATGACTTTATAGAGCTCGCCCATCTCTTACCATGACGTAATCAGTTATTCTAATTTCATTATTAACCATCTGTTGAAATCCACAAGTAAAGCTATTTTTTAGGCTGATGAAAGTGAATATTTGCTATGACTAGTGAATCATCTAGGCAGCATTTTCCTAGTCAACAGCTGTCTTCAGTTCTTACTCCCTTACCAAACTTAACCAGTATTCCCAGTGGTTGTTACCAACTATATTTAACATTCCACTCTTCTGTGATAAGTGTAATAGCTGTTTTTTTTTATTTTTGTTTTTTGTTTTATTTCCAGGAGGTGCTGCATTTCCATATAAAACTGGTTGACTTCCTCCTTCTTCAACATCTGCAGTTGGAACATAAACTTGTATCACCATAATAGTAAATTTCTTGCCTTGCAGTCTGATTGAGATCACTATATCATTATTTTTGTTTTTCGTTATAACCAGGCATTGATTTTGACACTCTTAATTTAACCATGAGGGTTACTTCGTATTTTTTTTCTCCAAGATTATTGTCTACAGTAGAATATCTGATAATTACCTAATGTAATATGTCTCATTCTAGTCCATTTTAGTACTTTCACTAATTTCCAAGATGTGAGTGCATCTCAGTGACCACATCAGCAGGTAGGCATCCCTCCAGCTTTAATCTATCCACATCTTGACCACTAGCCCACTCATACTTGTCCTCTGGTCTTTCTCAGTAATATACTAGATATCTTCAGACCTGATGGAGTCATCTTCTATGGTCATTTTGACATACCTTTGTTTGTGTTTTTCCATGTTTTATTTTTACAGATATACTTGATTAGATTACCTTTTCCTTCTCCAAATCATTTAATCTTCTCCAGATTTAATCTGATCTCTCTGACATGCCCATTTTTCTTGACCTTATATGGTATAACTCTTAGCTTCACTGAGAATTATAACCCCTTCACCAGTACAGGGTAACAGTTCAGACATTAAGTCCACAATGCACAAGGCAGAATAGTAAAATTATGGGTAAACCATGTGGTTGCTTATACCATTTTAGTAATTTCTGATTTTCAAAAATAACTTTGGAAAACACCAATGAGTGCCAACGACTGCCATATTTTCAGGCTGAGGTTCACCTTCTATACAAAGCATTCTTTACTATTGCTTCAAACTGTCCATCAGTAAGTATGGTGGGCAAAGCTCAATTGTTAGACCTGTACGGTTTTCAAGGGTTAAGCAAGATTTGGGCCATTCTGAAAGCTTTCACATGCAAATTTAGTTTGACTAGTTTAACTGTTTACTTAACTAATAAGAGACACATGATAATTGCACTTAATTAATAAGAGATACATGATTATTGTACTAAATTAATAAGAGACAAGTGAATATTGTACATAATTAACAAGAGACACATGATAGGACAGTTTTTTACTACTTCTCACAGTTATACAGTTAGGTATGTATGTGATGTCTCCCTAATATTTATTGTCTGTGTTATTTAACTTTAGTCTCAAGACTTATAGCTTGTTTGTATAAACCTGTTGTATTATGGTGCTTTATAAATCGTCCTTTTTTGTTTTCTGCAGTTATAAAGATGAAATTTGCTCATTGCAATTATTGGCATACTATCTCCTATCATGCTATCATTTAGTTCATTATTACATATATATAATTTTGTGTTACTTCATTCAGTTTTTGCATTTTGGCATTATTGTTGAATAACAAAAAGTAACATAATTAGCATACTGCTATGCATATGAACAGTGAAAAACAGGAGTGCTGTATACATGGGAATAACTAAAACTGGCTTCACTGTAGTATGACGGTAACTAGTTTTAATAAAACATTATGCTGTGAGAAAGCCAATGAGGAAGTGAAGGTGGATGCCAGCATTTGTGACGATCACTCCATTTTATTCAATCTATAAACAAGTTGTTGAAAATACTGAATGTGCAAAATCTAAGTAGTAAATGTCACCTGAATCAAATTGCATGCTTAATCAAAGTGTTCCTAAAACATCCAAGCATAGAGAAGAATATAAAAATATTAAATGTCAAAACGGTTGCATAAAGACCAAATGTAGAAAAGAGAAATGTTTTGTTTTTCAGGCCATCTCCATCTCCCCCCACTGACATTGTCTCCCTTCATTGCATCATAATACAATACTTAGTATTAATAATAATAATAATAATAATTAATAGTGTTCTACAAGCCAACATTTGGCTTACTGTGCATGCTTTGCTGGTTTGTGGCCATTCTAGGGCATTTGTGAAAGCAGACCCCTCCTTCCAAGCTCATGTTTTCAGCTCTTGCAGTAGTAATCCATTGGGTCTTAGCCCACATGTTGTGCAACCCTTGAATGCTGGAGTGGAACTTTCATGTGTCACAAACCTCAGAGTAAGTATTTATTCTGAAACTATTAATACCAGGGGACTTTATGCATCCAGAACTGTTGATCTGCAAGTGTGAGCAGTTTGTTCAAGCACTTCTCCTGTTACTTATTTGTTTGTTTATTTATTTATTCATTATGTATTTGTTTTAGTTATTCATTTAGTAATTCAGTTATACTTTGTTGACCAAGTTCATCCTAGTAGGCTACCTATACTACACTATTGAAACTGACTAGGGGAAATTTGGCCAGGGCACTGTGGAATTTGCCCTACGATTTTGAAAGTGTGGTCAGTGGGTTGCTACAGAAAATACAGTGTCACGGAAAAGAAGGAAAGGAGAGAGTAAAGTAAACATTTTAATGACAGTGTTTGTGTACCTTGTTGACTTGATTGAAACTTGCTATTCCTGGGGATGAAATCTAGGTTAACATAAATGCATATTATAGAACTGCAAACTGGTGGCTATATAATGAGATTTTGTGATGAATGATTTCTGAGGAGGAACCAAATGTGGGAGCTACACTTTCTTGGTCATACAGCCCTGAATAAATATTTCCTCAATTATGTCAGTGTATATGGAGCAGCAGTTACAGAAATACAGACAAAGAAAAAAGATGGCAGACAAAAGACACTGAACAAGAAATGAAAAGTATTTCATAAAACTTTTCAAACTGGCTTTACTAATAAGGTAAAACATTTGGAATTATTGCAAAAATGGGACTGTGGTTGTGTTGACAGCTGCAGACACTGAAAATAATATAAATATTCCCAAACAATGACCAGATATTTGCATTAAATTTACAGATGGAAAAATAATAGACAGGTATTTTATAAGTAACTAACTTGTTCTCCCTTTAGGTTTTTGTGTGGAAGACATATATGCAAATGTACATGCTTTATACATATTGAAAGTGAACTAACATTGAAGACTGTTAGCCTATCTGAAAAATATTTTACTTTATATGATGCAAAATTGTTTTGTTAACCTAGGGTTGGATTTAGAATTAAAGGTAACTCAGTGATATTACAAAAAGTTACAGTTTAGAACTTCTGAACTTACTGAGCAGGCCTTAAATTCATATTTCAGTAACAAATGTTCACAAGTATTTATCATTAAAAACAGTGCTAGCATATTAGAGGGGAACAAAGATGGCTGCCGTTCTATAAGCACTGCAGTACTTCAGCTCTTCAAATACCTGAGAAAAAAAATCAACCCTGTGGAGTTATACTTAGTGTAAACAAACTAATTGGCAGTTATTACTAATTGAACAGAAGTCACTTTTGGTTCTGAGAAAGAAAAGTCGGAAAAAAATACTTGGTAATAGCAGGATTGGATCTGATTGTCAGGTTGACTCTGAACAGAGCACTGAACAAAGGACTGACTTATTTCACTTTTGTAACTTTTCCTTGGGAAATAACTCTTTGTGCAGAATTTCGAAATGTCAAAGGAGGACAAAAATATGGAAACTACAACTTCCAAAACCAAGCTGTCAGCTTTGCAATCACCGGAGAAAGAATCTTTATTCAAGAGACAGAAAACTATTAAACAGCAAGAGGCTGCAAAAACAGGGGCATCAACAAAATCTGATCAACAGGTCACAATGGAAGAAATCAAATCAGCATTGCTACCTATACAGGATGCCTTAAAAGAGCTAACATCTCAAACACTTTCATTTAGTGACACATAATCGGATTCTCGAAGGAATGGAGAAAGCAGAAACTAGAATAGCTACCAATGAAGACAACATATTAATGCTCACTAAAAGAACAGAGACACATGGAACAGACATTCAAACGATGCAAAATAAAATTCTGGACTTGGAAGCAAGAGCCAGACGTAACAATATAATCATCAGAGGGATCCCAGAATCTATTCAATATAATGACCTGATCACTTCTATTACACAAATATTCTAAATACTGCTCAAGGGCTCTGAGGATGTTACGCAGATGGTCATAGAAAGGGCGCATAGAGCATACAGAGAATCTCAAGCTTCAAATATACCCAGACCTGTTTATGTTAAAATTTTGAACTACCAAGATGTGAGCAAAGTACTGTTAACTATTAAAAAATCTGGTGGATCTATAATGTGGCAAAATAACAAAATTTCCATAGCACAGGATTTACCAACACAAATAAGGCAATCTAGACAAATGCTGGCTCCATATTGTAAGTTTCTGATTGACAAAATATCAGATTTCAAATGAAATATCCCAATAACTTAATTTTTACAGTGGATGGCATTAAATACTCTGTAAGCACAAGGAAAGAAGCAAGACCTACTTTTTTGAAGATTTTTAAGGCTCTCCCATCTTCAGAAATGTGAACAGTCCATTTTTGCTTTCTGCAGCATCAGGGAGAATGGGATTCTTCATTTACGACAATCTGAGGCTTTAAAATCCTTTGTCTGTTCTGTTTTTTGTAGCAAGCCTGGAGTTTCATCTTCTTATCTTCTTATCTCGTAGTTTCAGTCTCAACGCGAAGTTCCCACGAAGTTTTATGGCTGTAGCGAGCGTTTCTGATCCACGAGGCAACAGGAAATGCATTGGATGAAGCAGAGGGACTGTTTTTAGCATGGTGCAGCCAGGAGGTCCATTCGCGAATTGGGTCCCCTGTCGCGAGCGCGAAGGAAAGGATTTAAACTGCCTTTACAGTTTAAATAGCTGGGAAGAAAGAGGAACTGCTGGCGAGGCAAAACGAAACCTGTTTGGACTTATTTTGAAGGAAAAGGACTGTAAGATAGTGTGTGAAGTTAGAGTGATGTAGGTAAACGCTGTGAAAATGCATTGTGTATTAGAAAAGGAGATGGTAATGTGTAGTGGCACAATAAGGTACTGTAGTTTTTTTTTTATATTTGTTTTCTCTTTTTTTCCATATATCTCCCTTTTTCTTTTACTCCTTTCCTTTTTTCCTCTAGATAGGTTGTATTATTTCTAACTGATAAATGATACAAAAATGGTTAGTTTAACAGATTTAAACAATGTGCATATAATAATAAAAGAACATAAAAGAAGTTATTTTTATATGTGTAATTTAAGGCATTTTTTTCTTATTTCTTCTCCTTTTGCTGTGCTCCCTTCATGCTTTTTTTTCTGTTGTGTTTTTTTTTTTTATTTTAACCCTTTGGTTCCTCTCTTATTTACATATGGTTACTACAAATGAAAGTGCCATTATAGTTTTATTTTTAACTGCATTGATTTTCAATATTAATATGTTAGTAGGTAAGTTGTAGGGGAAGAACAAAGCAGATTAAAGTAGTTAGATCATTTTATTCAGTAGATGCAGGGTGTTGGGAAATGTTAAATAACTGTCTGCTTTCTATGTCAACTAATATTTAATACTGTATAGAACAACAAATTAGAATGTTATATGCTATTGCTGAATATAAAGCTGAAGTGAACTGAAGTACATTAGTATCTCAGGGTACAATTAGTTTATTTGTATATCCATAAATATGTACAGAGCTGCAGTTACTCATAAGTAGTGTTTAGTAGGGAATGTCAGATTTAGGCTTTGTAGACGTAGAAGTAGTTGTTGTAGGTTTTTTGCATGGGGTTTTATTGTTAAATAATAGAATTAGTAGGTTAGTTACTCAGATGGTTTCCAGTAATGTGAAAATCCTATGTTCATCCTGGTCCAGAGGAATAGTGGGTAGGCACTGGGTAGGGATAGGATGGCAGTTTTGCTTCCATACGATTGATGATATGCCAACTTTTGTTATTCTAAGGTTGTTCAAAGAGATTAGACATTGATTTACATTTCTAATGAACGTTAAATGTGGATAATAGAATCCTGGAATGTCAAAGGACTCCAGAACATGAAAAAAAGAAAGCTGTTTTTTCATTTGTTTTTCAAATCATCAGCATGTTGTATTTTATTACAAGAAACGCATATGACTAATGACCAGTGGGAGTCTGTGAAGGATAAGAAATGGGTTAGGAAGATTGTGACGGCAGAAGGAACAACAAATAGTGCAGGGGTGGCAATTTTAATTAAGAACCACTTTCAGGGAGATATTTTGGATGTGAAAATGGATCAGGAGGGTAGATGGTGTTTGGTCCTTCTCACATCCAAATGTTATGATAAACCTATAGTACTAATATGTGTATATGCACCTAATGTCAATCAGCATCATTTCATAGCTTCAATCTATTCCATTTTACAGTCATATAATAATTGCTATATAGTGTTGGGAGGTGACTGGAACTCTTATCAAGATCCTAAATTAGACAAGTTGGGTGCTTCTCCAGCATTCAATAAACAGGTAATGGTAGCATTGAAAGAATTGAAAATGGATTTCAAACTCTATGACCCTTTTAAACACATACACTCACAAGGGAAAGCAGAGAATTTTACTTTTTATTCAACCTGCCATAAAATGTGGTTGAGAATTGACTTTTTCTTAATTTCAGAGGTGCTGATCTCAGCTGACCCTAGTGTTTCTAATCAAGTCAGACAACTCTCAGACCATTCAAAGATAACTTTAACCTTAAACAGCAGTAATATGAATACAAAGAGGCTTCGAGGGTATAATTGGTCCTTGAATCCATATTTACTAACCAAGGAGGATATATTAATGGAAGTCAAGGAGATACTTAAACAGTCACTAAATAATATTTCCCAAAATAGACACCCAATAGATATAGAATGGGCTACAACTAAAACGCAGTTAAGAGGACTATTTATCCAAAAAGCTACATATTATAAAAAAATTGCAAAAAAAGACTCAATTGGATTTAGAAACTAAAATTCAATTATTGGACCAAGATTTGATGAGGAACTATAATGAACAGACAGAAACTGAGATATTAAGATGTCAAAAAGAACTATTTTTACTGCATAATAGAAATTTGTCACTTTATGAACAAAGAAATTTAGTTAAATATGCAAATCATATTCAAACCCCTTCGAAAGCATTAGCTCGTATCATTAACCAGATGAAATCAACATGATTAATTACTGAAATACACTATAACAATACTACATATACTGACAAGGCAGATATCATGAAGACCTTTGAAAACATTTTTAATCAGATTTACGGTGAGAAGCAGACACTCTTGCAAGATAAAGACAGAAAAGATTTTTTACAGAAAATTACTTTCCCTAATATTGATAAGGAATTTCATAGAGATTTAATCAAACCAATTACAGTTGAGGAGGTGTTCGAGACAATCAAGAAACTAAAGCCTCACAAAGCCCCAGGCCCAGATGGTTTGACCTCGGAAATCTACAAATCTTTTAGTGAGATTCTGAGCAGTGTATTGTCACAGACTTTTAATTATATCACTCTAAATAGAATTAATGATCCTCATTTTAATGCCTCAAGGACAGTTCTGATATTAAAGGAGAAAGGTGATTCCAAAATCCTGATAACTACAGGCCTATATCACTTTTGAATATGGACATGAAAATCATGGCATCCATTCTGGCGAGTAGACTGAAAAGGTAATAAACCCAATAATATCAGAGGAACAGGTGGGGTTTATGGATGGGAGACAGACCACGGATAATACCTTAACGCTCCATACCTTAATCTCTTATGCGAAATATAAAAACCTGAATTTGTACGCCCTAATTATTGATGCTCAGAAAGCATTTGATAGGGTTAATTTGGTTTATTTATTTGATACATTACCTTATTTTAATATACCGCAGGAGTTTATCTCAATGTTAAGGATACTATATAAAAATGCATACACAAATTTATTTATAAATCACGAATGCTCAAATAGGATAAAAATCAAAAATGGTACCCAAAAGGGCTGCCCATTATCTCCCATCTTATTTAATCTTTACTTGGAGCCCTTATTTTTACACCTTAAGCAAAATGTTTTTTATAATTCTCCTGTACTGTATGGAATAAAGGTTAGGATGGCTGCCTATGCAGATGATTTAAACATATATTGTACCACACCTGTTTCCGATACTGAAAAAATATTAGCTGCAATAGAAATCTTTGAGAGAATTTCCAACTACAAACTAAATTTAAAAAAATCTAAAATATTCCCATTAAAGACACCCACACCCTTTTCAATGCTACCATTGATAGGACAAGTAATGACGGAAGAAAAGATAAAATATCTGGGGATTGTCTTCTCAACTGAAAATAGAGATTTTTTTATAAACAATGTAAAGTCAACTACAGATCAAATAACATTGGATCTTGAGAGATGGAGTAGATTGAAGTTGCCAATGATGGCAAGAGCAGCTATCATAAGAATGAATGTTCTTCCTAGAATGCTATATATTTTTAGAGCTGCACAACTCAGAATTACCAAAACATTCTTCAAACAGCTTCATGTAAGATTGGGAAGATTTCTTTGGGAACCTAGGAAGATGAGAATATCATATGAAAAATTGATGGCTCCAAAAAATAAGGGGGTGCTGGAATTACCGGATTTCGAAATGTACTATTTAGTGATTCAGGCCAACAGGATTTTAAAGACGTCTTACTTCGATAGGGATAGTAGAAAATGGACACCCAAATGGGTGCTCTTAACATATAAGCATATAAATGAAGTGGGAGTCAATGCTAAAGCATTACCCTTTTTAAATAATTGGACAATGAGTAAATATAAGTTAATGGAGCACATCAAAAGCTATGTAATGGCAATTCAAACTCTTTTCGCTTCCTTAAATTTACTAAAATATATGATGGTTTTCCAACCATTTCATAGGAACCCAAATTTAACAATTGGTGGTCAATTGATTGATCTAAAGAAATTCCCTTTAATCATGGAGTTAACTGTACTCGATTTATATCCTTTTCTAGTAGTATCAGTGCATGATATTCTAAAAGAAATAGAACTTCCTATTTCCTATTTAACTATAGTAAGACAGCTAAAAGACTTAGTTATAAACTATTTTAATAACTTTGAAATGAAAGGGGAGGATTTAACCATTTCTCGTAATTTATGGGAAGCGCTGTTGCAGGATAGAAAATATATAACCGCAGCATATAAATTGGTAAAAGAGAGGAAGTATAATAATTATATTCTTTTATCGAGTTACTGGAGAGAGAAATTGATATTGACAGATGACAATAAGCTATTGGAGGCATTTAAGTTAACATTAAAGTCCGTATCCCTTCAGAAATTGGTATTTACGCAGCTGATGATATTTAACAATGCATACTATACTCGTCTCACTTTGCACAAATTTGAAGCGAAGAATTCACCCATATACCCACAATGCTTAGATCAGACAGCAGATTTACTTCACATGTTCTGGAGTTGTAAGTGCATTTATAAATTGTGGAATTCATTAAAATTGCAGTTACAAAAAATGGGTTACCAAAATTCAACACTCTCTTGGGAGTTTATGATTCTTCATATTCCCCCGGAGAATCTAGATAAATCAAAAACTATTGTAATTATGAATATTTGCCTATTAATGAATTATATATCGCCACACATTGGTTGAACCCAGCCCAGACATCGTGGGAAAATTTCAGATTGTTGGCAATAAAACACATCTTAGCGCATAAACTGTTAATTAGTGACCACAAGAAAAATATCAACAATATAAAAATATGGGAGCAAATTTTTAATATTGTTTTGGCTTAGAGGTTACTATCCACTTTTTCTCGGGAATCAGAGTATAGTCTAAAATCAACCTTAGATTAGATAGAGAATGTATAGAAAAGACAGACTGTTGGCTTTGATTTGTTAATGTTGGATTTTTTATTATTTTCCTTTTGATTGTTAATGCTGTACCTTTGATCAATACATGAGGTTGATATATATGTGAAATTAACCAATGGAAGCATCTTGTATATATTGTATATAATGTGTGAATTTGTAATATGGTTGTGAAAAATAATAAAAAAATTATTATTGAAAAAAAAAATAAAGTGCATATTAGAGCCTGCCTAAAAAAAAAAAAAAAAAAACAGTGCTGGCAGAAAACTATAGATAGGTGGATGCAAAGATTTTATTTGCTTAAACCACATGGAAGGAATTCATTTACTAAATGATGTGATAGTCAAGAGATACAAATGTATACTTAAATATAAATATTGGGAGTAATGTAAAATACAAAACATGCTTTTATTGTGATCAAACAAGCATTTAATAAAAATGCATCCTATTAGTAGGAGTATGTAATGTGGTGTAAATTGGTCATTATACTGAAGACCATGTCATGCAGTGTAGGAAATGTAAAAGGCCACATCATTTTTGGTTCAGTTGTGGTATAATAATTGAAGTTACTGATGACATAATTTCAGAGGTAGATGAAGCTGATTTTCAGTGATAATATTACAAGAAAAAAGTGTGTTACTAATATAGAGAATGAAGATGAAAACATTGAGACTAGTGAAAAAATATATAACATAGTTATAGTAAATATAAGTTACTATGAAAAAGATGATGATACAAACAACATGGATGGCAATGGCAGAATAGGTAATAGGAAACAAAAGAGTAAAATACAAACAACACAAAAGAGAACTGCAAAAGGAAAGGGTCAGTGTTGCAGTTTTATCTTTAAATGTTAATAGTATGGTTAATGACTATGGAAGACTCACAATATTTCAATGGTGTTTAGCATAAAGGGTTGATATTATTTGTTTGCAAGACGTTATGCAATTAACAAATAAAATCAAACAGAGGTGTTTGGGGCAAAAAAGTATTTAACATGTTGGCACTGATACCTCTCTGGAATAACAATTTCATTGAAAAAGCCTTCCCTAATGTTACCTGTCATGATAGAAGTTAGACCAGCTAGAGTTATTATATTCAATATTAGAGATGGAACTCAAATTTGGAGATTAGGAGCATTATATGCATGTAGTAATAGTGTTAAAAGAGAAAATATTTGCAGAACTGCTAAATATTTTACTGTTAAGATGAACATTATAATCAATGGAGATCTTAATTACTGAAATGTGAACAATTAAAGACTGGAATATAGAGACAATACACATGTAAATGATGAAGTATAAAGGCAGATAATATAGCAGTAACTGAAAGAACTACAAGTTGATACAAAGAACTTCATATTTTCAGATCACTGTGGAATCCAATCACTTATAATTATATGGAAGATTTTATAATGGAAGACAAGGGATCGAAAAGACTTATGGGGCTTATTATTCAGTCTCATATTTGTAAGCTTAGAATAAGAAACTTATAAAAAGATCATTGTATGATGCTATCATCCTATATTTCATGTGAACATAGATGGATTGCATATAAAAATACAAGTAAGCATATTTGACAGCAGAAGAAATATATTGTAGGAAAAAGAATAAAGTGCATATAGACACCTTTTGCAGGAATATAATAATACTTTTGGTAAATGTGATACATTAATATTAGAAAAGGAGATGTATATGTATTTAAAAACAGTTAAATAGGTTATTTAAGAAAAATGTTTTTACAGAGAAAAATGAAAAAGTGTTTCCTTATTATGTGGTATATGTAGAGCTGAAATGTCACTAGACTACGCCTTATTGACTTGTAGTAGAACTCAACAATATGGCAAAAAGGAAAAGTTGTTTTTCAAAACAGTTGCTTTGAACATCCCAATATGAACATGTTATTTGATGGTTGTTATACATCTATTCAAAATAATGTATATTGTATAGATAAATTATTGGTCAGCATGACAATAATGATATGGAATGTGAGATATCTGAAATTGTTATTTATCAGATTATGGGATCTACATATTCTATTAATAAGATAATGAAGTGATTATAGAGATCAGGATTGAGGAGTAAATAATATTATTACTTAATTATCTCATTATGCCACCACATAATAACTGTGCTATACTGTCCATGATGTTTTAGTTTTCATGCCATTAAATTATACTTATGTTATATTAATGCTATATATATATATATATATATATATATATATATATATATATATATATATATAGATAGATAGATATATATATATAGATAGATATATATAAATAACTCCCTGCCCTTTTCAGTAAGTGCTATAGGATCTTTTACTTGAGCTAGCATCAACTCAGGCATTGGGGACTGATTCTAACATCTCATCAGAACAATGCTAAACCATTCAAGTAAAATGAGATCCAGGAATATGCTTGTTTTGTTCTACTTTTCATATTTCAATTATAGTAACTGAGGCATTTTCTGAACATAGATAAGGAAGTTTCCTCCTGATTACCCTTTTGCAGACTGCTCCTGCCCCACACCCACTCATGTCTAGGGTACTATTATTTTTATTGAGCGTTCTTCTGATCTCACTTCCTCTACAAAACAAACATCCACATTGAATAGTAGTTGTACAATATTAGGTTTAGTCTAGACCTGAAAAATATATATTGCGTTAACTCTTTTCACAAATAAGTCAGTGTGATTTATTCAGAAATCATGCTCTTAGATTCACAAAGGAGACTTCTGCCACTTAGAAAAATAGTAAAAATAAAAGGCCAGTGATAATGAGAACTATAACCTGCCTAGCCATATACACCTTTTATGTAGACGACTTAATAGTTTATCTCCTTTCAAGCACATAATAGAGCATTCCTCCCAAATAGGGCAAGGCTGTACTGGACAATCCTCATGTATATCTTCACTACCATGCGAATTTAACTACTATTGATCTGACTTCTGCTACCACACATTACTTAACATCTCAATGCACTGCACATGCAGATCGCAGAAAGAGAATTTCTATATATCAGTTAATATTATCAAATTTCAAACATTAATGATTTCCTGTACACATATGCTGCACACCACATCCCATCATACTAGATGTAATGAAGTAAGAAGGACTAAAGGTAAACCCACATGCTTCTTTGGAGTAAATTCTTCAAAGGCCCAGATGCCTACCCACTGAGTCATCCAAGTGGGGATATTGACCCTAACTCTAGCTCACTACCTTATCTAGTCAAATTCTCAGGGGGCTGGTTATGTGGCTGTGCTTCATGAAGAATTTGCAGCTGCATTCAACATATAAGGAACTCTTGCTACATATTATTTAATTATTTAGTTATTTATTACTGACATCTGATTACCAGGAAAATCCAACTAGGTAGAAGCCCATTTACAATAACAAAAACATTTGCAGTTTAATGAATTATAACAAATTAGACATAATATAAAAACATTAGTTAAGAGTTTATACAAGTTATAGGGAAATGATTTTCTATTTTAAAGAAATTGTAGATAGTTTGTAGAGAAATTAAAGGTAAGCTAGTCTAATACAAACAGGAATTGCACTATGAAGTGAGGGAAAAACAGTTGTATGGTATATTTAGAAAGAAAGTCAGGGAAAATAATTTGATAGAAGTAAGGAAGTTAGTGAAGAAGGGAGAGTAAGGAGTTATAAGAAATGAAAAGGTAAATGTGCAAATTTAGGGATGTAGGAAGTCTTTTCAGAGAGGTTTTGGAGAAGGATGGGAGAGAGGTTCTGACCTGATTGATACAGGTATGGCATATCAGGCCTTAGCAAACTTGTATGAGTAAAGACAATGGGCAGGATTCACGATGGCTTGCACGGAGTCTAAGAGTAGTGTAAGACTCCATGCAGCCATCGTGATCCAGGAACAGCCTGAATGTGCGTGTAAGAGAGCACCTAAAACGGCTCTTACACAGACAGGGCGTGGATATGCTAATTACCTCACTTGCAGCCAACAGGCATGCAAATGAGGTGATTTCGTAATCCAGGAAGCAGAAATCTGCCCGTGTAAGAGCCGTGTTATCTGCAGAAATGTACTCAGTTGATAACTGAGTACCATTCTGCAAATAACACAATAGAGCCTTGTCAGCTCCAAATAAAGGTTGCAAATGTCCCAAGCAGCATGCCAATGGCCAAATATGTGGCCACTGGCAATGTACCCTGATGCAAACATAAAATAAAAATGTTTTTTTTTTTTCAGCGATCGCCGATGTTTAAATGTAGCGCAGTGCCATGCAAATGGGCTGCGCTATAAAAAAACAGAAAAATAAAAAAATTAAACCCTGCAAAGCATGAATTTACAATGGAAGGGAATAGCAGGCTAAAACAACATGGCCACCGAGTAGGGGGGGGGGAAGCTGAGTGTAAGACATGTAACTAAGCATTAGTAGGCAATCCTATGTAAATGAGTGGTAGGATAGTGAATTGTACTGTCACATTGGAAATGAGCACATTCCGTGCAGTGTAGGAGTAGGATAAGGGGGAGTAACAGAGTAGGAGATAGGTGACATCACGGGGGAAATGTATGAAAGGAATGCAGCTCATTGGAGCACAGTGGCATGTGAAAGCTGTCAGTCACACATCATGGAAAGAGGAGTGTCAACAAGTAGGCATGGAAAAGCCAAGAAATGGAAGGTGTACACTATGGATAACACCAAAGTTTCTTGCAGGACATGCATGCACGCGTGTGCACGCTGGTAGGCACGAGTAAGAGAGAGTGCACGCGTGTAAGCATGAGTGCGCTCGTTTAAGGCAGAATACACATGTAGGAGCCTGTTTAAACACCTGTAAGCTTGTTTGCACTGGTGTGCGTGCATTTTAACCCGAATAAGCAGATTCTAGTCTGTCTAAGCATGTGTGTGCATGTGTTAGCCGCTGTGAGCGTGTTTTTGCTGGTATGCACGTCGATCCCCCCTGAGGAAACAGAAGGGAAAAAGGAGGCAGAATTGG